>NW_026561335.1:0-87918 GCF_028858705.1 Grus americana | reverse complement strand
ACAGTAGAAGAGCACTTTGCACGGGGTTTTTTGAACTCTTTTATAAGCTGCTAATGAGAGCACGCAGGCTGCTTGTTAAATGGAGGACATCACTAATGGTGCCTGAAATCTTAGAGCAATGCCGTGCTGGAAGCCCAGAGTTCCAGCTCCCCAGCCTCGGACAACGCTCCCTGCCTGGGCGGGGACAGCAGTCAGTGGGCAGATGGCACTGGGAGAGCATCCCATCCGCAGAGACGTCAGGTCCTTGTTGGCTTCCTCCAAAGTCTTACCCAGCGGGTGGCCGTCACCTTGCCTGACCTTGAGTTTGCCATCTGGTGGCCCCATCCCATCTCTCATCAGCCACAGGCACGTCTCCTGCGCAGACCTGCAGTGTCCTGAGATGGCCCCGAAGCCGCTGGGGCTTCCACCAGGGAGCCAAGGGAAAGGCTCTGCTGAGGAAGATGTACACTGAGCTCCCCGCTCCATCACTGGTCCTTGCAATGGGTGGTGAAAGTGAGTTCTCCCATCTCCAGCTCCTACAGTCACAGGCTTTGTCGGGTTGGGGGGACCCAGCATCCAGGGTGGGGAGGAGAGGAGACAGGCAGGGGACAAGCGCACACTGGTCCAACTGCAGGAAGCGTGGGGGAAGGTCCCAGGAGCCAGACAAGGAGGGTGCAAGGTGGGATTGGGGGAGCAGGGACCTGGGAGAGGTTCCCCTACACCCCCCCACCTCCGTGGCAGCCAAGGTCATACCTTGGGAGATGCCTTAGGAGACAGATGTCCTTCTCCAAATGAAGATCCATCTGGTACCTTAGTGCCCATCTGAGAAACACCTCATCTTCATCCAGCTCTTTTATTTTTAAAGCAAACCCACAAAGTGGAGGATCCATTGACAGCAGCAGAGCTTGCTCATGTTACACCTGCTGAGAGGGGGCAGCCCACTAGATTTGGGGGAAAAAAAAACCCATGTGTTTTATGCCCTCACACACCTCCATCCTACCCGAATCCTCCAGCCAGCCCTTTCTATTCCCATGCACAGAGGCAGCTTAACCTACATCCCTCCTCCAGAGGCTTAAGGAGCTCAGCACCCTGATGTAATTGGTGTTTGCAGCTGCAACCAGCTGGTCAGAGATTCAGCAATTGTAAATAACACATTTCTGGGCTTGTAAGAACTTGGGAAGGGTTTGGGCAAACAACAGCCTGGTGCGTCCCTAAGCTGGGGCTTGCGGTAGCAGCAGTAGAACTCTTCAGAGATGGGGTAGGAAAACAGAGGCGGGGTATATTTTATTTGAGAAGTGCTATATTTTATGTTGAGAAAGACAGAATTCCTCCCACCTGGCACCAGGCCAGACCTGGAAATGATATGGCCAGATTTGACCAACCTACTCGCTCTTCGTGGTGAAGTGTGTGGACAAGGTGACATGAGTGATGTCTGCTTTGACTTCAGGAAGGCTTTTGACATGATTTCCCACAGCGTCGTGGCATCTAGTTGGGCAGTCCAGATGGTTGGCCTCCAAGACCAGTGCAAGCTGGATGGTGGGGCTCCAAAGGGCTCGTACTCTGCCCGGAGGCCAGTTGATAGAGGAGTTCCTCTGAGGATGGGGGATGGGGGAAAGGAGGGCCATAGGTAGGTAGCAAAATGGCTAGGAGACTTGCATCAACTCTGGCAGATAAGCAAGGATGGAAAAGTGGGAGTGCATCAAGAGGGGAAGCAGCTGAGTGGAGCCAAGAATGTCCATGTAACATGGTCTAGTATGAGCGAGAGAGGTGCCAGAGCAGATTTGCTCTGGAACAAATATACGGGCATCAGGAACTGGAAACTCCAGGACTCAGCAAGTGTAAAGCTGCATGTTGAAGTCTTTGTCCTGCAACATTGCTGAAACCCCAGGGCAGGGAGAGCCATGGGTTCACAAGGGGTCAGACAGGTCCTTGGGTAGCAAGACTATCCAGGGCTACCTGGATACAGGTACCCTACGCGTGTGCAGGCTCTCTGAAGGTCCCATACAGCCTCAGCTGATCCTGGAGAGTTTAGGATGGAGACTTCCTGGGGACTGGCCATCCTGGAGCAGCCTCCAGCCAGGCTTTTTTGGAGATACTCATGATTTCTGAGAAGTGACTCTGTGAGGCTCAAGCTGGGTACCCAGAGTGACTGAACGGCTGGAAACAGCCTTCGCTCTTCCTCCACTTCTGCACCAGGAATGGGGACAGGTTCCTTTGTGAACCTCTTCCAGACTGCACTGCAAAAAATATATTAAAAAAGATAGCATTAAGCAAGTGTTATATATGGGTTGGAACTTTGAGCAACCTGAAGAGGTTGGGCACCACTTGCCAAAGATGCGAGGATTTAATTCACTTAGATGCCTTTAAAAGTCCTGTCCTTTGGTTATTTTTTCCAGTGTTTTTAGGAACATTGTGTCTGCCAGGAATGGTTTTTAAAATAGTAAAACAAAAGTCTCTGGCTCTTTTAATCTGTAAGGTGAAAGGGAAAATATAACAAGCCAGACTCAGACAAAGTCTACTTTTTTTTTTATTGGCTTTAGCAGGGACATCATTTCCAGCCTCAGTGGTAGGTTAATAGAGTCAGGGGGGTTAGAGCCACACGAGATTTATTGTGCCATCGCATCCTCCCACTCCGCGCAGAGCATCAGCCTTGCCAGGTACCTCCAATGCTCTGGGCTTTAAATGATGAAAGAATCGAGTGTCCAGTCCTTTGTGCTCTGAAAATTAAAAAGTCAGAGGTCTGGACATCACAGCTTGTCCGTTCAGAGCTCATTGATTACAATCGGTGTTAAAACACTCCATGTCTTCCCGGATCAGGCTGCAAGCACCATCTGCACGTGGGGCTGGACGAGTCTCCTCTGTTGTCTCTTTACCTCGATGCTGGACTGACCTTTCAAATCCTGGAGCTGCTGGTGGTGAGCCCTAACACATTGATGCTTGTCTGTGCGGGCAGAAGTACTCTCAGGCAAAATGGGACTACGGGCAGAAGCAGCCACCCCAGGTGTCCTGAGGGGCTGGTAGCTGAGCAGCCTCCATCAGAAGACCATTCATCACAGGAAGCCAAAATGGGGCTCACCTGGCAAGGCGGTGAGATAGGTATAATGAAGTTATCCCCCTAACAGGTTTAGGTGGACATAGGAGCAACCAGAGATTTCGTGTCCTGTGTGGAAGCTCTGTTCAGGAGAAGACAGGGAAGAAGGAGGACTTGGCTTCTTTGAAAGTCTTGGGTGCAACTGCAAAAGGCATGTCAGGAAATGTTGGAGCTTTTGCCCAGGCCTCTTCCTGTCTAGTGAGGAGTGGAGGAAAGACTAGCTGTGTGGTTTAGGGCTTGGTGAAGCCAGAGCATCGGCACACTCAGGCAGGCTGGGCTGCAGGCCAGAGGAGCCTGCCAGGGCTTGGCGACCAGCGTGCCCAGGTCCACAGGAGCTGCACCCATGCACCAGGCAGCTGCCACCACGGCCCCGTGGGCCAGGCTGCTCAGACAGACCTGGGCTTTGAGCCCAGAGAGCCAAAGCCCCAGAGCCAGGCGGTACTGTAGCTCTGCCCAGCGCCAAGGCAGACGCTGGGGACACCGTGGACCTGAGCAGCAGTGCATCCCCCTGTGCCAGGCAGTAGGCTCAGTGACCGCCTGGGGTCGGGGACACCCCGGTGGCATTGCCCCGGGTGCGGGCAGTACCTGCGGGTGCTGCTGGAAGGGGCTGGGGTAGAGCAGCACCTCAACGTGCGTCATAAAATACCGTCCACAGCTCTGAGCTGACTTTCCCAGGTAACAACCACGCACGATGTACGCAGCGTACAGTAGCAATCCCGAAGCATCCCCTCTGTTTCTGGAAGATGAAAATCAAACTGATATCTTTGGACAGCTGTAATTTTTGCTGCAGAAATGTGAGCAGCCAGCCTGATCAGCAGCCAGAGTAGCTTTAATTTCACACAATTTCCAGCCCCGTCTCTTGGTCCTCTTAGTCCTCAGAGGTGAAGCCAGTTCTCAGGGGCTGCCCATGAAATACCCCAGACAGGAAGCTTGGAGGATCACGTCTTGCAGCTATGGGAAGTGGTTGGAGTGGCTTCCAGCTGATGGCTTAGTGATTCCCAAGCTAACAGTGACACCTCCTGTTAGCACAAAATTCAGCTCAAAGCCCAGCGTGGAAATGCGCAGGCAGGCAGCAGAGTGCAGATTTCACACAGGGGTACGTGGGCTGCTTCGCCACTTAAATATCTTCGTTTGCATCCAGAAAACTCAAGTTTTCTTCTGGTTGCAAGCGCGGATCCGTGGGTACGAGTCTGTCCCTGTGCATGGTGAGAGCTGGCCTGTGCTGGGAGGTGCTCAGCAGGGGAAAGCCCGGGAAGGTGGGCATGAACAAAGGTGCTGAATGCAAACTGCGGTAAAAAGAGCAGCCCTTTGAATTGTAATTCGGTATAGAAAGGTAAAAGCTTTCGTATAATAGTAGTAAAGCTTTTACTTAGATGTAAAATTTATTTAAATCTTGTTTTGTCCCCTAAGAGCAACCAGCGTACACCCAGAGTGTCAGCCTGATAATTCAGTTTCCAGCAAGAGTTTTGTGCTGGCTGTGACAGTCGCCTCCCCAACGCACAGGGCTCTCTGGAGATGGGATCACCCCAGCTGCGACTAGTACAGGTTGAGGAGCTGGTTCCCTCACTCCAGGCTTGCTGGGAGACTTCTCCCCCACCCCTTTTTCTAAGGGCAATTCCCTTGCACACCTTCCTGACTCCCGATTTGTTCATTCAGGTGTTCAAGATGTCATTGAAGGTGCAGACGAGCAACATCACGAATAAGAATGACCCAAGTCCATCAACTCCAGAGTCTTCATTGGCAATCTCAACACAGCCATGGTCAAGAAGTCAGATGTGGAGACCATTTTCTCCAAGTACGGCCGAGTGGTGGGCTGCTCCGTTCACAAGGGCTACGCCTTCGTACAGTACTCCAACGAGAGGCACGCGCGTGCCGCTGTCCTGGGTGAGAACGGGCGTGTGCTTGCTGGCCAGACACTGGGTAAGTAATTTCTTCAGCCGTTTTGGGCGTCCAGGTGCAAAACAAGTTGGTTGCTCCCTAGGGGATCGTCAAAGGCTGCCCAGTCCAAGGTCAAACTGGGACATCGATCTGCAGATCAGGGTCAGGTCCCATGACGGTGAGCAGGTCAGACACAGCCCAGTGATGACCGAGCAGGTCCACAGTGACAAGGCAGGTCTGGGGCCAGGCTGGGAAGTCAGCCAGGATCAGCAGGGTCCATGGCCAGGCGTAGGCATGGCTGTGACAGAGCCGGAGACCGGCCCTCCTACACCACAGCTCGGGTAGGGGCTGAAGGCTCCCAGGTCCCGTGCGGGTAGGGGTCAGAAGATAGGCTGGCCAGGCATATTAGTACCCTCAGGGCTGTGACAGTGTGGCCCAAAAACTCCTGTTACGGGCTGTGACTGTAGAAGCTAAAACACAGTTCTGAATCATCCCATGTCCTTGTCCTTGATCTGGTGGGGAAGAGCAAAGGTGGGAGAAGACATTGCCTGGTTCCCTTTCTGGACCAGGCCTTACCCTTTGCCTGTCAAGAGAGGTGATGATAGTCTAACTAACTCAGACTAGCTCAGACTAACTTTAGTCAGCTGATGTTAAATGAGATAACTCCCACCCCGGACACATGGAAGTCTCTTGTCTGCGCTGCTGTGTGATAAGAAATAACAAACAAAACCACCCCAGCTGCTCCCAGCTGCATCCTTATTTTGCAGATTGCACATGCTGAGAAGGTCTCGTCACTAGACCTAAGCTGAGAATTGGAACCGGAGACAGTATTTTAAATGAAAAATTGATATTTCCAAGCCTGCTGCAGGCAGTGGTCACTGGGTACCCGGGAAAGTGATTTGCAGCCCATTCCCACCCGGCTTCTGGCACAGCACTCTGAAATAAAAAGTTGCATGCTAGAGCTGATCTTTAAGACAGCATGCTGTTTCCATCCGTGGTTTATTCAAATACCAGAAGCTTCTTTTCACTTCTGTTATGGTCCAGAGAGCAGAGCTGCAGACCGAGGCGAGGGACAGTGTGCCAGGGATGCTTCCAGCCCAGGCATTGCCCACATGTGCAGAGTCCGTAGATATGACAAAGAGGGCCTTGGGGAGCAAAGGAGCTCATTGTGATGCTCCAGACAGATACAGGAGATGCAGCTAAGAGACAGGCAACACTTACCCGCTTAGCTGAAGAGAGAGATGAAAGGTCTACCATGATAGGAACCTCTTACTCTCCTCTCAGTGCTGGTCCCAGAGGTCTGGCATGCGAACAAGAGAAAAGGGCTGTTTTATAGCTGGGAGTCCTATCCGTGTAGTGGGCACAGTGCAAACTCAGGTCCCTCATCTGCCTTCCCTTCATGGTCTAGTCTTACCACCAAAGAGTTCAGCAGGCTTTCCTTTGCTGTTCATGAACCAGTATAAACATGGGGATGCTCCCCTTTCAGGAGAATCCAGCAGAGAAGAGAAGCTGAACAATGTGGTTAGAAAATGTCTTTGCACAACACAGAAAGTCCCCCCCTAAAAAAGAGGAGGTGATGGCCACATAGAAATGTGGAGAGGAGGGATGGGATGGGATGGGCAGGGGACATGGCAGACATACTGCTGAAGAGACTGTCCCTGCTTCTGGTCATGGGCAGCAAGTTGGAGGGGTCCTCTGAGGTGATGATAAAACCAGATGATGATGCTGCCAGGCGGGCAGCAGGGAGTTAGGCAGCTCCAGCCAGTACCTTCAGCAGGGTGCAACCACGCGGTCCCGTGGAAGAGCTGCAAACCATGACCGCCAGGCAAAGGGCTGTGTTTGGCATGGCCGGAGCTGATGGGGAACCACCACCCGCGTGGTGGGGCAGCATGGCTCAAGGCAGTGCCCGGTGTAGGGGCAAAGTGCCCCCAACCTGCCGAGGGGCAGCAGCTTGCTGACAGTGCAAGGCCACTTGTACCCGGTGCGAGCAGGTGGTGGCTCAGCAGGACGGCATCCCTGTCCGAATCCAGAGCTGCTCCTGCACGTCATTACTTGCTGTGACGACTCAGGTGCAGCAGCCCCGCGTGGCGCAGTTCCAGTGAGACTGCCTTTCCTGGCTCAGCTGCTCGGATGGGAAGAGAAGTTGCACCAGCATTTGAGAGGTGTTGTCAGGAAGCATCATTGTTTTGCGTGTGCCGTGAGTGCTGTGCTGGACTCGTCGGAGTGGGCACGCTCTCTGAGGATCTCATATCTCCCCCAGCATCCATCAAGGCTCTTGCAAGACCTTCTAATACGTCATAGAAAAGCTGGTGCTTGCAGTAACCCTTAAGTCAGTGACTCCCGCTCTCGGTAGCACTTGCCCCCCCCGGAGCACAGCTGGCTGCGCTGCCATGGGACAGTTACACATGCTGGTGGTGGCAGGGGGGTTCAGCCCTCCGTCTGCTCCTGAGTGCCAGTGATGATCTGCAGGTGACATTTTCCAGCACGTACCATAATGAATAAGCAAAGCAGCAGCATCTTGCTAGTTCGCATCTCCCAGCTAAGGTCAGCTCTTAAGCTAAGTGGTCTAATAGCATTTCTGCCTTTTTTTTTCTTTTTTCTTCTTCTTCCTTTGTCACCAGATATGCAGAAAAATCAAACTTGCTTTTAAACTGATCGGCACGATACGGAATGCATCACAAAACAGAGGTGTTTGAAACCGTGGCTGTAGCCCATCCTGTGCTGGGACGTGGACTGCTCTGCCAGGCAGGCCCTGGCAACCTCTGCGCTTTCTCCAGAGGCTCCCAGACATCCCAGTCATTGCAGGAAGCAGTTACCATTCCAGCAAGGGAGCTCTGCACTGGAAGCTGGATCCACACCATAACCTGACCCTACCATCTTGGCTAGATGTAGTACAACCTCCCCATTTACCGTGGGCAAAGGTGCCTGGGTATGAGCAGGAGGGATAGATACTCCCTTGGGGTGGGCAGATGGATTCAGCGATGCAGAGGAGGGAGCAAGAGTGGGAATGAGATGCTGGTGTGCATGCTGAGCTCTCATCTCTCCTTGTTCACAATCAAGGGAATCCTGAGGGATCTGACTGCTCATCACCACTATAGGTGAAAGGATAAGTTTCCTGGTCTGTCTGCATGCACCGATGAAGGCTCCGCAGTGCTGTTTCTAGCAGTGCATACCAGCTAATTGAGCTAATTGTTGTCATTATCCACCACTGGGCTTTCAGCGCATCTCCCTTGACTGGTGTTAATCAGCATGGTGCTGTCATTAACTCTCCAGTTTGCGAGAGAAGTGACTGGCAGCTGGCAAGATGCACCCTGACAGCAAAAAGGGTTCAGGACAAGGGAGCTGGAGCGGAGCAGGGATGTGTTCTGGGATGCACCAGAGCATTTAGTGCTCTCTTCCTTTACAGCAAACAGCATTGCCAGAAGCATTGCATTGCTCGGCAGACTCAGAAAGGCAACCGAGTGCATTAAGTTTACACTGGCAGCAGTTGTCCACCGACCTGTCCTATGGCCGTGCACATCCTTGCTAGTGTTCAGGCTCAACAGTTTTCTGCATTCCCCTTTGCAGTTGAGTATGGGAGGACGGAGGGTGAAAGGCAGCAAAGAAAACACACGCTCTGATCTGAATGTGCCTCCAGAGGAACAGTCAATGTGCTGGCCGAGCAACACCCTAACACCACACTCGTTATGCAAGCTTATAAATAGGCCAAGCTCCAGCTTCAGCAGGAATGATGTCTCTTGCTAGAGCCTAAAAGGCAGTCCGAGGAATGGCAGAGCAAGACATGTGGGTGGTGGGAGCATATCCGTGCTCCTCCGGAGCCGTGTCCCAGGTGTGCAGCCTGTACTTCTCCTGCTCAGGTTGTTTCAGCAGTGCTGCAGCTTTCGTGTGTTCCTGAAGATGATTTTCGTGGTTAGTAATGAAGTCAGCAGACTGTTTGGATCACTTTGCAAGCTCTTTATTTTGATGGTGAGCACACCAGCCTGACCACATTTCTCCATAAAGTCCCTTCATGCAGCATGAAAAAAGCAAGAACTAGTAAGCTTAAACCTGCTGAGTTTCATGGCATATCTCCTCAGTCTTGAAGAGGTGAGAACTTCAGTACCCCAGTTTGCAGTCGCAGATGCATGAACCCTGAGCCCCAGATGGAGACCTTCAAATCCACCTGTGTAACTCGTGCCACCAGCTTAGCACAGGGACCTGTCCCAGGGCTGGGGGGCAGCCCGTGTCCAGCCCTGTGCAGACAGTGCTTTTGGTCTACGTAAGGAAATCCTGTCTTCCTTGGCTTGGATCTGGCAGGCCCGGAGGTCTGACACCTACTTAGACAGAAAGGACCTGAAGAACAGAAAAAGTTTAGGGCTGACCGGAGAAGCCAGAAGGGAATTTGCTCACTCCTGAGTCAAGAAACGAAGAGGAGGTGAGGCCTCGTGCTCACAGTAGCTCACCTCCTGCAGTTCTGGGGCCACGTTCAGCGTTAGATTGCCAGGCTCTCGGCAGCCTCCATGAAATTGGCTGTATCACTTTATTCTCACATCAGAAGCACATTTGGCACCGAGGCCAAGGAGAGAAATTTCCTCAGCGGATTAGAAGAGCTCGTTCTCACCTCCCCTGGTAGAAGATGCTCCTCCGAGATCAGCCGGGGTGGCTGCAGGCGTGTGCCTGCACCCCGTGCAGCTTTTAACGCAGCCCGGTCCACAGCGATGGGAGGCTGGCTCATGCTTAGCCTTCATTTTTATTCTAGAAGGAGCAAGGGATAAATTGTTAGCAGTTAGCAGCGTGCAGCAGTTTCATATACTGTCTGTGCCTTATCGTAACAGCACCGCGTTCTCCTGAGAAGCCTGTCCTGAATCTGGGGGGGGGTGGTTAGACCATGGGCAGGGCATTGACTTCAAAATGGTTAGTGGCTTTGTAAAGGAAAAGGAAGAGGCTTGCAAGTGCAAGAGTATAGTTGCCTTCTTGTGGAGGTCCAGCAGGGCCCCAGACACGCTGGAAGCAGGTGGAGGTGTGGTGGGAGGTATGGAGGAGTTTGTTTCTGCTGATGGCAGGGCTGTGCACAGCCTCCCTCGCTCCATGGTCGGATACGGCTGCCGGTGAGCGTGGATGTGCTGTGTCGCAGCTACGTGTCTGTTCGTTGCAGATATCAACATGGCCGGGGAACCTAAACCTAACAGACCTAAAGGCCTGAAGAGAGCAGCCTCCGCGTTGTACAGGTAGGTCTCCACCTCTCCACCTCCCTGCGGCGAGGTCTCGGGGCTGGTATTTGCCTTCCATCTGGGGCCGATTTTCATACCCCCAGGCTACTGCCCCGAGCTCCCTGGCCCCTGCCCCAGGCAGCCCTGGGCCGCTGCTGCACGTTCAGATCTTCTCCTCCCATGGGCTTCTTGGCATTCGCGATGCCCCTGAGTGCTAGGCTGCAGGGAGCAGAGCAAGAGGCGTCAGTGGCAGACCGAAGGTTGGCCGATGCCCATGGCGTTGTGGGACTCCGCCTGGGCACGGTCCAACCTGTGAACAGTGTTGGACCTGGAGATCGTTGGAGAAAAGCAGGTAGTACCTGCTTTAACCACATCGGAGGTCTTGAAAGAGGTGTAACCAAAGAGCGCTCCCCTCCAGCCCCAGCTCCTCCAGCTGGGGAGTAGGAGTGGGGCACAGTGGTGTATGTTGGGTGTTGGGGGAGAACAGGGAAAATTTAGGGAAAGACACTGGAGAAAAGGGCAAGAGAAAAATGACAGGGAAAGGGAGAGAAGAAGGAAGAAAGTGGGAAGCCCTTGGGGCAACGGATGGAGGTGATCCAAGGAGGAGGCTGGGGGAATCCCCAGGGGAGCCTGTGGTGCAGAGCAGTGACCAAGGGATCAAGGGAACGGGAGGGACAGGTGGGACATGGAGTAGGTCTGTGGGAGATGCAGGGTGTCACAGATGGCACTGTCGCCAGCTCTAGAGACTTTATCAAGATTTTCACAGGAAGCGAAGATTTTAATTTAAGCCCCAGAGTCTGGAGTCATGGGAATATGGGAGAAACTCATTAAGATCTTGCTCCTGAGGTTGCAAAAGGGAAAACTTGAAAAGGTATTCAGAGAGTACCCTGCAGGTTTCAAGAACCCCCCAAACAAATAACAAGATCCCAAAATGTGTTTTATTTATAAATTCTCATTATTTTTATGCCAATCTCATGGTATGGAGACTGGGGCACTGAGTCAGGATTTGGAGGGTGTGATGTTGGGAAGAACAAACTAAAGTCAGTATCAGGATTATAGGTGGGTGTAATAAAAAAAGGAAATCACAAGAGAACTGTAGATTTTTCTACCAAAAGAAAAAAAAAAGTGAGAGGGATGAAGAGAAGTGAAAAAACCCATGATGCAGACTCAGCCACGCAGTCCAACACCAGTGTGGTACAAAGTGGCAAACCTCAGTGGTGGCAACGCTCTTCTGGCATAGGCAAACCCACCAGAGCTTCAGCAACCCTCCCACCACCACCCCCAAGGCATCTGTGGAGACCTTCCCCAAGTCTCTCAGCCGAGCTCTTCCTTTGCAGCTCTCACCAGGCAAATTATTCCTCCCGCCTTGGGCCAGCTTGGCCCTTCACCAGAACCTGGCCCTCAGGGTTCACAGGGGACGCCAGTCGAGGAGAAGCGGTCTGTCTGTGCATTACCCACGCTGATGTATGGAAACAGAGATGACACAAATCTTTCTGTTTAGCTGCACGTATAGTACTTACGTGGTGCTGGTAGCCATAATGCTAATCAATTCATTCCATACATCTTGCAATAAAGAGCATTTCACTTATTCTTTGTCCGTGCCTTGACCACTAATCCATTTCTGTTGAAATGACCAATATTTCACACTTCCAGGCTGTAGATGAAGAGAGAGCGAATGAGAGACGTTTGCTTCCTCCCACAAATATGGATATGCTAAAATATGGGCCAGAGAACTACACTGCTCTGAGCTTCAGCAATATTTCATCCCAGATTGGTGACGGATTTAAACTTTGCCATCTGGACTAGCAGAAATTACGATATCTCGCAGAAAGCAGGGAATCCAGGTTTGCAGTGAGCTGTGGTTATAGCTTCCCTAACCATCATAAATTTTTCTAAATGTTAGACTTCAAAAATCACAGCACTGTAATTTATAGAAATGCTGTGTTAAACACATAAGATTTTTTTTCAAAGGTTGGGTTTTTACTTCGTCTCACTCCAAGTCTGTATGAGAGGGTCAAGGGGAAGGGAAGGGGAAGGCAAATCTCATTTTGGACATAGAGGAAGCAACAGTCTTGACAGTCTTACTTGATTCCCCAGCCCAGGGGGGTATCTGGGTGTTTAATAGAAGTCCTTTGGGATACAGCCTCCCATCTACCACCAATAGGTAAAACATACGCCCAGGTTCATGCCATCGTAAATTTTCTCAGGTCTCTCCACAAGAGGGACCTTCAGTTAATATAAAACCTTGCTGTCACCACTGCTCTCCCCCAATCTCTCTGGATCTTCGGGGCCTCCCTCCCTCTGCCTCCGGCATTCGCCAGCGCATCCCTTTGCACGTGGGATGTCCCTTGGGTGCTCCTGCCTGGTACCTCGGCCACCGCTGCTGAACGCGGACGTGCCTGGACATACTGCAAATGAGTTAGTGAGGATGGCTGGAAAATGAATTTGTGTGATGACCACGTCCCCCAGGTATTCACATACTGTGTCTCAGAATGGTTTGCCTTCTGGCAATACTTTTTCTGCCTGCACAGCAAATGTCTGGACGGGATTTCCTGGGGCATTTGGGGCCACGTTCAGGTCAGTGCCAGTGATGCTGCTGTGCTGTGAGTTGGCTCTGCCCCAGGGCAGTGGGGTCTGTCACTGCTGCACTTGACCTTTGGAGGCACAAATCTGTGCCCTTCACTGTAATGCCGGTGCTAATGTTGCTCTGTAGCCGAAAGGACAGCGAGGACAACCGAAACAAAAACTGCAAGAGTACCCAGTGTCTGGCAGCTCAGTGGCCCAAGGAACCGGCTCTGAATTGGTGACAGAAACAAACCACCACTGACTTATTTTCACAGTCTACAGATGCAAGTGGATGATGTCCTTCCAGCTCAGCTGGCATCCGCATCCCTTGTTATACCCACTATGTCCCTGCTGAAAGCTGGTGTCAGCCCATCTCCAAACAGATCCACTCCTCCCACGTCTCAGCAGCGGTGCTGGGAGCAATGACACCCCGGCAAGCCCTGGTGCCAAATCCACAAGGACAGCGCTGAGAAACACCCGCAGGGCAGAGGAGGAGGCGAGCAGTGGTACCCAAACCCAGCAGACCCAACACTGGCAATAAGGATGTGCACGCTGTCCCAGCCTACAGCAGCCCCGGCATCTCGGAAATGCCGGGCTCCCTTCCCACGTTCCTCTCCCAGCTTCCCGCTACCTTGGCTACTTGCAGGAGGAAGGAATCTCACATCGGATACACAAGATCTTAAAAGCTCACTATTTGATCAATGCCAGATTTTCCAAGTAGTTTTCCAGTGGGTATTATTTCTACCGCTGCAATAATGAAGGTTGTGCAACCATTAGAAGGATGCAGGCTGAGCACAATGTCTCACTTGTGATTATCGGTGCGGGGCTGTCAGGCAGTAATTAAAAGCACAGTCGCTCAAACGTACATTTGTGATTCAGGTACGTGCTCAGAAATGGCACCACAAATGTAATGTAAAGGCAGCGCATATAAACAGTTGCCCTTCAATTATGAATATTTGGGGTTTGAACCTTTGTGAGTCATTACTAGAAGTTTATTTAATTACTAAAGAAAAGCAGAAGAAATGCATCAGGAGGTGGAAGCAGCGTGTTACTTGACACAGCCTTACAGCCTTCTGCTGCTTCTCACTCTGTCCCTGCTTTATTTTTAAAGGGCGCAATGTCACCAACTGATTGAAAAATGGCAAAAATTATTCCCGTACACAAAGGAAGCGCTGCCAGGTCACTGAAAAATGATCCATCGGTCTCAGGAAGGTTTATCCTACGTGCAGTGAAATTTTCAGGCCCACGGTGTCCAGATAAATCACCCACGCTAAGGCGCTCACTTTTTACCGGCTTTTTTCCTGCATTCATGTTGGAAGATGTGCCTTTTGCTCAGCGCCTGACTTCGAAGGACGCTGATAAAAGCATCCAGCCACTGCCACCCTGGCATTATCTGTGAAGCTGTGACCCGACTGCATGTTATAGCAGGGTCATACAGCCACGGGCTTCCAAAAATCCCTTATTTCAGCCTGCTGCCTTCCCTGAGGGCTGTCTCGCGGTCAGCAGGTGTTGAAGGCGTACTGCCAGCGGCTGACATCAGAGCCTTGGCCATCCCGCACCGCACTCAGCCTAAGGGTGGATTCATCTCCTGTCAGTGCAGCCCTTTGTGCTGTCAGGGCGTTTATGTGGGCTCGTTGTCTGGACTCCCTTTATGCTTGCTGGGGAAAAAACCAGTTCTTCACCTGACGGTATTTCAGATGGCTGCCTTTGGATGTGATGTACCGTGACCTGGGACTGCCTCTTTCCCCGCTGGCTTGCATTTCTCTCTTTACATTCCCAGTGTCTGAAGCTAAGTGAGATGAATCCCACTGTTGTGGGGAAGTCAGGATCAGCTCCCCGGGGTGATTATGCCCCTAATTCCTTTTGAAATGGGTGGAAGTGTCTCCTGAGGATTCAGGGCCAGGGTAGGAGTAACACCCCCACCCCCTTGCTTTTCACTCACAAATATTAGTAGATGCTCTTGGACCCATTGCCCTGCAGATCAGGCGTGTTGTAAGGCAACTCCACTGCCTCTGTGAACGAGCAGCAACACAGGGCCAGTAGCAATTTCCACCAGAAAAAACACAAGGCTGCCCAGCTTTGCTCACACATTCATAGAATCATAGAATGATACAACAGTTTGGGTGGGAAGGGACCTCACAGCCCATCCAGTCCCACCCCCTGCCATGGGCAGGGACACCCTCCACCAGCCCAGGGTGCCCAAAGCCCCATCCAACCTGGCCTTGAACCCTGCCAGGGAGCCAGGGGCAGCCACAGCTTCTCTGGGCAACCTGTGCCAGGGCCTCACCACCCTCACAGGGAAGAACTTCTGCCTCACATCTCATCTAAATCTCCCCTCTTTTAGTTTAAAACCATTCCTCCTCATCCTATCACTGCATGAATTCCCGACTGCCAATAGTGCAATAACATTTACGGTGTTTATTGGCCACTTCATATACCAAACTGCTGTTTTGACTAGTTTTGAAAAAGGCTTAGGACTTCACCTGAGGTTTTAGACTTCTCCATCCTTCTCCAGTCCACACCAGGTTGGATCTACAGGTACTTGAGGCCAGGCTTCATCCTGTTGGTGCTGTAGCGGAGCCCTGGAGTGAGGTGGAGGTGCCCAAATGCTGCAGAGAAGGGTTGGTGGTGGAGATGAAGGGTGCTCACCCCATTCGGGGCTTTGCCCCTTGTTTGTAGATGCACGGCTTTGCCCAGGACAGTGCTGGCAGCAGCAGGGCAATGCCCATGCGATGGGGTTGGAGCTGCAGCTCCTCTCCATCCCTGTGTCTCTGGGGAGCCGGCCATGTGTGGAGCCCCCGCTGTCCACAGCTCTACCAACAGGGTTCCCACCAGGGAGCGAAGGCTTGGGAGAAAAGCTGGCTCAGACCAGGAGTGTGACTAGGGCAAGAAGAAAGGAGTGCGGGTATTTCAAAGTTTTGCCAAATGCCCCCAAGCTTTGTATTATTTATGAACAAATGGTCTAGAGCTGCCTCATGGTCTCCAAGCCACAGTGAGCTTCCCAGCAAGAGCAACAGCCCATGGAGGGAGTTTTTGCCGTCAATAAAGACACTGCTTCATCCCATTTGGAGTGCTTGAGCGGCAGGGCTTCTCTTGCCTGTGGGTACAGAGAACATTGGCTCCAGGGCATTGCTGGAGCTAGCCAGAACAGTTCACCTGAGCCTGTCAGGACTGACGAATACTACAAAATTGCAGCAATTTCATTTAAGTTGCATCTAAGTTGGTCCCCGCTCCCCAGACTCAGCCGTCACTTTAAATGCGGAGATCCCCACAAGGTGTTTGCGGACATTTCTCCCCACCCCAGCTTGTAGGTTTTAATCCTCCCGCACATCTTCTTGCTCCACCTTGAGATAACCAGGTTGACACTCTGCTGCCAACATCACCCTGTCCGGTGCGTTCAGCCCCTCCAGTTCTTTCCCCCAGGCTCAGCCCACCTCCCTGCAGACACCCACAGCCGGGATGACACGTGTGCACATCCTGCCAGGTGGAAGGACGGGGGGGTCCCCTGTGGAGGGGGAATAAATCAAGGACCTGGGAGGCTCAGCAGGCAATGAGGGGGTAATAATAATAATACATTGCCCGCACTATTAACCCGTGCCATCCTGACTCTGTCTCTGCAGCGGCTATGACTTCGACTATGACTATTACAGAGACGACTTCTACGACAGGTGAGCAGGGGAGACATCAGCCAAAGGGGTTTTCTGCGGGGTGAGATCTTCCCTCTGCAGCACAGCTCCTGCCATGGGGAGCGCGGTGGGATGCAGGGTGGTCCAGCCCAGCACGGTGGGGTCCACCGGCCAGGCTGTGCCCCTGCTCACCACCAGTGCTGTTTGGGTTCCGGTTGTGGCACCCAATGGCCAGCACAGTGGGGCTGGGGGTGCTGCAGGGCTGCTCAGCACCCCCCCCATCTTTCCCCCCTGCTCCAGGCTCTTTGAGTACCGGGGCCGAGTCTCTCCGGTGCCCAGGGTGGTTCCTGTGAAGCGGCCACGGGTCACCATCCCCCTCGTCCGGCGCGTGAAGGCGACGCTCCCCGTCAAGCTCTTCGCCAGATCGGCTGCCATCGCCAACAGTTCGGCCAAGTTGAAGTGTGAGTATGCGCGTGGGCTGCGGTGGGACGGTGCGGAGACTGGTGTGCACGTGGATCTCCCATCCCCAGGCGTTCACCCACAGGGCCAGATGCTCCCAGGGAAAACCTTAAAAAACCCAAAACATCTGGAACCAACACACCAGGCAAGGGCCTTTCAGAAGCCTGCAGGCTGCGAATGCAGCAGGGGAAGGTGCACGTACAACGTAAGTGTGCCAAAGGCGGGTGTCAGCCTCCACAGGATGCCTGGACGACAGACACAGAGGCTCTTTTGGGTGCATACAACCACCCACAGCCCTCCCCGGCTTTTCCTGCCAGTGCCGTAACAGGCAGCAAGGGCTGGCGGTGGAGGAGGGCGCGTTGCTGCTCCGTGCAAAGCCAGCCCCTCCTCACCTGCCCACCTTGGACGCTCTGCAGGGCACTAAACGCCTTTCTTTACTTCTTTTCTTTTCTTTTTTTTCCTTTCCTTTCCTTTCCTTTCCTTTCCTTTCCTTTCCTTTCCTTTCCTTTCCTTTCCTTTCCTTTCCTTTCCTTTCCTTTCCTTTCCTTTCCTTTCCTTTCCTTTCCTTTCCTTTCCTTTCCTTTCCTTTCCTTTCCTTTCCTTTCCTTTCCTTTCCTTTCCTTTCCTTTCCTTTCCTTTCCTTCCTTCCTTCCTTCCTTCCTTCCTTCCTTCCTTCCTTCCTTCCTTCCTTCCTTCCTTCCTTCCTCCAAGTGAAGTGCAGCGAGCTGCAAACAATCAAAACTGAGCTGACGCAGATCAAATCCAACATTGATGCTCTCCTGGGCCGGCTGGAGCAGATCGCTGAAGAACAGAAGCTGTCCGCAGGTCAGTTGGGTGCACACCGATGCCTCGGGGCTGGTCCAAGAGCAGGTGGAGTGCAGGGACTCACCCGTAGAGCTGGCCTTAAACCATTGCAGCTCAGAGCATCCCCTGGGCTCTGACAATGAAGTGTCGAGACCCAGGTTCCAGGGTGGAATCAAAGGCAAAAATTACCAAAATTCCCCAAATTATGGAATTAGGTTTTTAAATGATGAGATTATTTTTTTTCTTTTGTGGTATAGTTTGTATTTTTTAGTTTGCTTTTTTGTTCTATTATTCTATTCCTATTCTATTCTATCTGCCTCCCACACTCACTCCAGAGACGTGCAGAACGATGACCTGCTCTGCCCTCGCCAGGGTTGCTTTCAGGCAGCTTCCTCAAAATCAGCAGAACTTCCCATTGCAGAAAAAAAACCCCAGCCCCGTTATTTACCTACCAACTGAATTTGGGGGCCCACTGGATTAGTGCCATCGGGCTCCAACCATTGCCTCCCCCAGCCCCTGATGGCTTGGCTCTTGCTCTCCCAGATGTACGGAAGAAGGTGGATGGCAACAAAAGCGAAGTCTCGCAGGAAGACACGGCATCAGAGGCAGAGGTCAACACGGAGGAGCCGCTGAACGGGGACGAGGGTGAGGAAGAGGGTCTCGCACGGGATGACTGTGAAGATGAACTGGTAAGAGAGTTTGGGTAATACATCCCTCCGCCAAAGGAGTTCAGTAATCAACAAGACTTTTACTGGCACTTACTAAATCCCCAGAAAAGTAGTTTTTCCTTCCTCAAAAGAAATTGTTGTGTTTAAGTCCCATGATTGTTCACGGCTTGTTCTTTCAAATTGTTCTGCTGCTTGCAAAAGCTTTGACCTATCAAATGTATGTGGAGCCACAGAAGAAACATATTTGACTCTTGAAATTTGGACCACATTTATCCTTGATTTCACAACTATTAATTAATGGTTATAACTCCCAAGTAATTCTCAGATGGCTTGAAGCACACAGCAGAGACCGGCCATGTTGTATTAACTGCACTTCCCTAACACCACGCGTTTCGTCTGGACAGACACCAAATGGCAGAAACCTAGTTACAAGGTCTGAGCAAGCCACAAGCGCTGTGCCACATCCACAGCGAGGGCAGCGCTCGAGCGCGGCTGGCCTGATGTCATGCACACATCAGCCCCATTCGCGTTAGTCCTGCCCGGAATAAGGACACTCCCAGTGAACAGATTTTGTGCCTAAAAAGCATGGGCGCCCTGTTCTTGGGCACTCTGATGGTAAGGGTGACACAGGGCACTGTGCTGCCACTGCAGCGCTGGCATTTATCCCCAGTTAAGACCCCTCTGAGAACAGGATCAGCTCGAGACCCAGGCAAAGGGCAACAGGGTGCTGGGGTGGAAGGACAGCCCTGCTTGCTGCCTCTTCCGCAGGACTGCAGCCCTGGAAGCTGGGCTGGCTGGCACAGCTCTCCTGCGGAGGCTTAGGGCATGTCTCTGAGCCTGAACCGAGTGCCCCCTGCAACAGCTCCGCTCCTTCCCCACCCTGGCACTGGTGGGAGCAGAAGTGAGGATGATGCTCAGCATCCCTTTCTTCTTCCTCACTCCACCATCACTGAGGTGACCGCACCACATTGCACGCGCACGGCGCTCTTCTTATGGCCAAAAAGCTCCTCTAACTCAAAACACTTCCCAGCTCATTGTACTCTTCTACTCTGCTCGACCTTAGTCATGATGGATGAGGGATGTGAACGGGGTCTTTCAGCTGTTTTGGTTTCTGCGGCCTCATAGCTGAAGTCCGTGACTCCTGCTAAATCTAAGAGATGATTAAGGGGAGAGATCATAACAGATGAAGAAAGGCAACATAAAGAAGAAAAGCAAAAGGTGGCCTCCATCTCTATGTCAATTAGGATAAGGAAGACCAGGTTTGAATTACATCAAGGGAAACAGATGGTAGAAATTAGGGGGAAACTTGCTGATGCTAATGATGATAAAGCAGCGCACAGCCTGTCAACAAAAAAATACGGACTTTTCTGCCATCAGTGGGTTAAGAAACAGAGGGGACAGACATCTGCTGGCAATGATTTAAGAAAAGCTGGTGTTCATTAAGAGTAGGTGAACAAGATGACTATTTCAGCTCCTTTCCATCTCTGTTTTCTGTAACTCCAGTCCTAAAGTGGCATTGAGATCGGAAATATTTTTACTGCCAACATCAGACAGGCTCACATGTGCTCAGCGTGGGGCAGGTTAACGTGTGCAGTTCGTCTGCAAGGATGTTCTCTTAAACACTGCAAGGTGACTCACAGAAGCCGTCCTTTATATTTTGCTCCTGACCTTACAACACTGAACAGTTTTGAAGTCTTTCCAGTTCCTGGGGAGTGACTCATTTATCCCACGTCTCTTTGGCTTACACACATTAGTGTGGCCCTCACCACCTGCTGTCCATGGACATGGTGCCCACATCGGTCCCTAAAAACATTATCTACCCTTGGCTCTGAGGGACAGCAGTGTCGCAGGAGAAAAGTCAGAGGTCACTCAGATCTTACCTAGTAGTTAGTTGATTGAGTTCCAATCAGTAAATTTAGATATGTAAAATATTTAATAAGTACAGTTGGATTGGTGGTCAATACTATTTACTACACACATTAGTACAGGATGCAAAGATTATCATGTAAGCTTATGATACGTATCTTAAATGTTACACGCATGCAAAAAATGTCACTTACCAACCAGTCGATGCCTGGTGTCAGGTAAGGGATCTCTCACTCAAGGGGAGATCCCTGCTGCCCAGCCAGCTGCTATGGACTGAGAGCTCAACAGTCCCTGATGGGTGCAAATATTTATAGTGTAATGTAAAGAGGTTGATTCGTACTCAGATTTTCTGCTGTGTTCGTGCAGTTTCAGCCACTTATCAGCCCAGTCTCCAGCCAAACCATTTTTATTTTTTTTGTTTTGGTCCTGGGTTCTCACTGATTGCCTCAAGCAATAGGATTAACTTGGTGTAGGCTTACTTGCTGAGCATCTGCCTGGACCAAAGTCCAGTTAGTTGAGACAGGAGGAGCACAGCCATCACAAAAGCAAAAGACAATTTATGCAAGGCAGGAACCAGACCTGCCAACACCCGGGCAGTACCCAGCACAGAGGCTTCTCTGCCATGAACCTCTTTCCCCACGGTGACAAGTGAGAAGATCTAATTGGTCTTGGGTTTAGGTCCCACCTATACCCTGTGGACAACTGTAGGATGTCTCCTGGAGACAAGCAGGACCTGAGCATCCCTGTTCAGAGTGGGGTTCACTGAACCAGAGCTCATATGAAAATACTATGGCTTAGCAGAGTGGTGCTTCACAGTGCTTCAGCTGGGTGAGGGGGAGCATTTCAGACCCCACGGGAGTCAGGCACACAATTCCCATTGAAGGTCAATGGGAGCTGGGCAAACACTTCCTCAGAGCCCCACTTCCAGTGCAAAGTTGGCCACCCTGGTTTTGCGCACAAATCTCTGCTTGGCCTTGGTGAAGTTTCCAACATCACTTGGGGAAATCAAGTCCAAAATACACACTGCAGCCCACAGGGAGCAGGACGAAGGGGGCCACCCTCCCAGCATGAGCTTGTGTCCTTTTCAGAGAGGGTGAGCAAGAAAGGAGCTCTGCAGAGGAAGGATAAAGTAGGTAATGCTTCATTCCCACACACTCTGCCATGAGGCTCAGGGACCTGGGAGGCCAAAAGACAGACTGAACCAGTGAAAACCAAGAGAAAAAAGAAGCATTGAGTACCTTGGCCTTTTCCGTGTGCTTTGTCACTAGATCCCTTGGTCCCCTGCCCCATTGAGCAGTGAGCTTACACTTTCCTTAGCGTTCCTTTTGCTGCTAGTGTACCTGCAGCTGCACGTCTGACTCCATCACTGCACTCTCTGTATTCCTCCTGGGTGGCTCAGCTCTGCTTTCCATCTTCTAGATTCTGCCTTTTCATGTAGGAAAAAGCTCGTTTGAGAGCTTGCTGTTCATCCATGCTGGCATCCTGCCACACCTGCCCAACTGTCATCAGAACGGACCATGCTTTGAGACAGGTGTCCTTGAAGATGACCCAAATGCCTTGGCCTCCGGAGCAGTCTCCCATGAGATTTTGCCTAGCAGATCCCTGAACAACCCAAAATCTGCTCTTTTAAGTTCAGGGATTTGATTCTGCTCTTTATCTTGGTCACTTCTCTCAGCTTCACAGTCTCACGGTCACTGCAGCCAAGACTTCTATCCATCTTCACACCTTTGACCAGTTATTCCTTGGTCATCAGTAACAGTCCAGAAAAATGTCCCTCCCTAGTCAGATGGTCAGTCAGATGTGTCAAGAAATTGTTCTTGACACTCTCCAGAAATCTCCTGGGTTGCTTGCACCCAGCCCTGCTGCCGCCCCACCAGATGCCAGGGTGGTTGAAGTCCCCCAGGAATACAAGGGCCTGTGATCAGGTGGCCTCCTCCAGCCATCCAGAGGAGACTTCGTATCAGATGGTCTGCAGCAGATGCCTGCCATGATGTCACCCGTGTTGGTCTGTCCCCTGATCCTCACCCACAAGCTTTCAGCTGACTCATCATCTGTTCCAAGGCAAATCCCTGTGCATCTGGGCTATTCCTTTGCCCAGAGCACATGCCACCTCACCTGGCTTTCCTGAAGAGCCTGTTCCCAGGGCGCTACCTGCTCTGTAATTGCAGAGAAGGACCCTTTGTTCAGTTGCCAGAAGTCATAAGCCTCCAGACTTCCCTGTCTTGGGAGTCTCCATCCACAACTCCTTTGAGCGTAGTCTCCAGCTGTCCCTTCATCACACATCGCAGTCCTGAGGCTTTTCCCCTGTAGGGTCTCTGCAAAGACCCTGTTGGTTTCCCTAATTGTAAAGATCTCTTTATCTCCTGCAGTGCCCTGTAAAGCAGCCTGCTGCTGACACGGTTGGGACTGGGCTCCCTTGCCTTGCCTTTACAGATTCCCTGGCATCCCCTGCAGACATCTCCTGGATCCATTTCCATTTCTAAAACATTTCACCACAACATTTGACCTACGCAGGAGATAAAATACTACTGCTGAGCACATAATTCTTTTAATGACCCTGCATTGCAGAACGGCTCCAGGCAGGGGACCTTCACATGCCGTGCTTTCAAAACCACGGTTGCATGGGGAGCGGTTCACCACTCCGGCACTGTTAGTGATGGCGTGATGGATATTAGTTTGGAGTGATGAATATTATGAGTGTTATCATTCTGGATGATGAGTTTTGTGGCAAACTGGGACCAGTTTCTGTGTTCAACAGCAGAGTCGTTACATCATGCACGATTTACCACTGCGGACTGACTGCACCTTAGCATCATTGGGCAGTTTCAGTAATGCGGGAATGCCTGTTCCCTGGTGCAGGCCATTCCTAGGTCCCAAATTAATTTCTCACAGTGCTACAAGGCATGAGCTGTGCAAGCACACGCAGTAAACTTTATGAAGGTGCTGAGCATGGACTTAACCTGGCCATGCAGAAGTTAGGCATCCAGTCTAAGCATGGCAACTCATGCCACAGGCTCAAGACCTTCCCTGGGACATGCCCAGTGGAGGTGCAGACTCTGGTGAAGCCCAGATCAGACACCTGACTTTACACAAGGGAAGGTGGGCTTACTTTCATCCCAGTCCCTTTGAGGTTCAGCAAGAGCCAAACTTCAAAATCCAAGAGGGAGTCACACATCCCAGGTCTGTTTGGCAGAGCCCTTCCAGAATAAGGAGCCAGAGGCAATTTTTGGTTTCACCTGGGACTGCATCCGCCAGAAACCACAGCCACGGCACCCGCTGTCCCCAGCAGGCGTGCTTTGTAGCTCCTCCACCACACTGAGTGACATGTGAGCTCTCCCACACCGTGGCACCAGCTGGTCACCGCGTGTGAGGTGTCATGGTGTCCAGGCAGGGCAGGAGGGACACGTGGTGATTTACTGTTTCTGATTCCCTTTTCCCTCCAGGAGAACAGCCATTACACAGATGTGGAGGATGCCAGACTACAGTAACCAGGTACAGCTCGCACACGGCTTTTTAGAGGCTGATCCTGAGCAAAAGCTTTCATTCCATGCATGTCAGGCTGGGGGGGCTGCTGCTTCAGAAGATGCTCTTTTCCACTGATCCTCTGTGTTCTCCTAGCACTGAGCCTGGCTGCTCAGCTGGGTCACTGATCAGCCCCTCACTCCCTTTCCTAAATGACAAATCTTTGAGGTTCAAAGAAAACGATGTACATTTTTTCCCCGCCTTCTCTCTCTCCTCTCCTTGCAGCCCATTCAGAACAGCAGTGAGCAACAGTGTGAGGAAAGCACGAGGCTAACCCCTGTCTTGGCACGTTGAGCAAGACAAGCTGAATCAAAGTGCTGCTGTCATCTCTACCTGGCATTCAAAAGGAGAAACACGGCCCGACATCTTCCATCCATCTGTAAAACAAAGACAAAGAAAACTCATCATCCTGGCGAATCCCCACTACCCCGTGCAATGGATTCAGAGCTCTGCAGGCAGCAGAGGCAGGAACCAGACCCTGCACAGTCCGTAACCATCACTGACTGGATAACGGGAGAGCGGTTGGGTCACCTAATGAGTCAGAGATGTTCTAGAGCTTTTTGTAGGAGAGGAGGGAGAACTAAGCCTAACCCAATAAAGACATTTTTTTCCCGTGCTAGGTGAGAGCCAGGGCATTTGCTAACTGGGGGAAAAGTACTGTCTCAGTTTGGACAATTTGTGTTCTCACGCTAAAGGTCATGTTGAGGAAGAGGGTGTGGGGTGAGCTGTCCTCCCAGAGCAGTCACCTCCTGTCAAGTCTCTTTTGCCCCACGAGTTCCCGTGGGTACATGGTCATTTCCAGGGGGAAGGAGTCGGTGCTGGTGCATGTGCTGTGCTCTTTGCAGCTGCTTGAAGAGAGGAAGGGGAAAGGAGGTTGCCTGCAGGCAAGCAAGTGCTCCCAAACAGACGAAACAAAGCAGATGTCATCTTCAATGGTTTGGTCTCCTCGTCCTCCACTGGGAAGCCACTGTGTAAAGGCTGAGCAAGTCTCTGCAGAGGGAGGGGGTGCAAGCATGCGTGGATGAGACCCTTTTCTTGGACCAGCTGCTCCCTGGGAGGGATGTAACCCACCTTCTCCAGCCCAGTGCCAGAGACATCAGTCCCTTCCCAGGGTGCTCACGTCTCCTCTTGCCCCAGCCTCGCTGGGTGTTCACACCAACCCGGCACGGCAGGAGAGCAGCGCAACAGCTCCTGCTCCTGACTGCGAAGGCTGCACTCCATCACCAGCCTGACGGGTCTGTGCAGCATGACAACCTGCCTGAGCGTAACGAGACTGGTATCGGTGAATACCCCGAGCACGATGCATGTGGGCATGCAGGCACCTCTCCTGCCTACCCAAATTGAAGCTGCTGTTGACCCGTCCCACGTCCTGCAAGCAAAGGGCTGCAGCAGCCAGCACACAGCTTGTCGTGGGAACCCCTCACGTCACAACACCCAAGAGGTGTCTCAGCCTTTCTCTTCTTGCTCGTTCCTCCTTCATGGGCTTATCCAGTTTTTCCTGAGTTCGGGGGCAGATGGGACTGAAACTCAGGCAGCACTTCGTTGAGATCAGATGTCTCCTGCCCATCTTCCCCATTCCCCTCCAAAACACACACACGTCAGTGCTTTGAATCCAGAACGGTGTCCACAGCTTCTCCTTGGTCAAACCCTCCCACAAAACGTGTGGCTTCCCAGATGGTATAGAGTGCTCTGAAAGGGGACTCCTGCTTTCTGCTCCAGCGCTCAAAGCCGGACCTCATCTACAGCATCTCTCTTTGAAGGGTGATGGGGAGAACAGGTGCCGGGGGCCATGCTCCCCTCCCCTGAGGGCCAACCCGGAGCAAGCATGGCTCTTGAAGCACAATGTTTTATTTGCATTTCTTAGTTTCAAATAATTCATGAGGGATTTAAAGGGATAACCGTGCTTTCCCCTACCTTTTTCCGGTTCCTGTACAATTTATCCATTGTGTTGTACTGAGCCGTTGTAGAGCTGATTCTAGGCTTTGAGAGATGAGCTGCAGTTTTTGCTATGAACTGACTGTGATGCTGATGTTTGGGAGAAAGGTGACCTTGTACATACAATCCTGTATAATAAAAGAAAGAAATCTAATTTGCTTTCGCTCTCTTCTCTCTCTGTCATACGTGCATAGACACACACGCTTTTTTCCCCCCTCTGTTTCAGACAAGTAAGTCTTCTTTCCCTTCATAAGCTTCAGCTCTGCCCACAGGATTTGCTTTCCCTTACACAAGGAATATCCCACTGGGCTGAGCAAAACATCTGGGGCTTCACAGGGGCTCTGGGACTTTTCCTCTGGAGGCCTGGATGCTCATTTGATACAGGAGAGCAGGGGACAAATCCAGACCTTTCATCTCCAGACTTTGCACTGGTCCATCTCATAACAGAGTGGAAAAACGAGACTGCTGTGCCACTTTGCACAAGCCAATGGTGCTAATAAATGCTCCTTGAGCGCTATGTCTTCTGGCCATCTCCCCAGTCCCTCCTCGGCAGAGCAAAGGTCACACCATGTTGCCAGCTGTGCACATATTCCCTGGAGTAATCATCCAAACCCTGGCACGTTTGGCACCTGAGCTGTGTCTGGAGGGCACCAGTGACCACATGCTGCTACCAGGCTTTCAATGCTTTTTTAAGTTTCCAGTGCTAGAAAGTTGTCTGCTGAGCCTGGCCTGAGCCATCATCCAGCCTTGGAGGGCAAAACTGCCAATTGCATCCGTTCAAGTTCATGGTGAGTCTGGGGATGCTTGAACATCCATCCATCCATCCTGCATCAGTCACCAGTTCACTTCAAGATGAGGAAAGCAGCACGGTTGGACTAACGGATGTATGTCTTTGTGGCTGGGAAAAAGGAGGAAAGATGGGGGAGAAAAAACCAGAAAAAAAATAATAATCAAAATATCTGGCTATCAAGATCAAAATCAGCCCAACCTGAGGTCTGTTGAGCCTTCTACCTTGGCTCTGAGAGCAACCATGGCTCAGCACCTTGGAGGAGGTCAGAATGCTTCCCTGCTCCATCCCCACCCCGAGCCCCTGCCTCACCGGGCAGATGCTGAGCCTGGCTCCGGGCTGGGGCCGGGTAACTGCAGCGTGGTGCAGCTCATCAGCTTTCGGCCATTAGAGCGCGGTCGAGGTCTCCTGGCAAACAACTGGTTTGATTTTGTTAATTATTTTGGGGGAAGAGTGAGGGACCTTGGGAGCTCTTATGCCTGCCCTTGTTTGGTAATTAACTTTGCTCTTGGCTGTAGATGGGGCCTGAACAAAATGAGTTCTGGGCTTTTCATGCTCATCAAGTTCTGTATGTGGCCACCCAGAAAATCTTTGCCTGAATTGGCGAGGGCACAGCAGTGGGTGGGAAACGGAATGTGCACCTCACACCGCCCCTTTCACCTCTTAAGGCCATCAAGCAGCTGTAAAGCTTCCTGCTAACTCCACTGGCTCCATCAAGAGAGGAGCAGAGGGAGAAGAGGTGTCACCGCCTCTGAGCGCTGCTTTCCCGGGGACAGAGAGGGAGGGATGGGGACAGGCCGATGCCCGCTGCAGCAGCACGAGGCACAGCAACAGAGCTTTGGAGAAAGAGGCAGGTGAAAGCACATGGGCTCTAGATGTTTAAAGACTCCAGAGCGTTTATGGTGAACAGGCGCACAGAGCGCAGACAAAGCCATCGGTGCTGTTTAAGTGTGCACCTGATGGCAGTCAGCTCCTGTTCCCTGACTTCCCCATGCCATCTTTCCAAACGTGAACGCACACAAGAGACACAGTGTGGGGTGCTGCATGCTCAGAGCACAGCGCAGCACTTGAACCACAGCCCATCCATCCTCATCCTCAACCCCAGCCCAAACCACGCTCTGCTGTCACAGGCGAACAGACCGCAGTGAATAGCAGAAGCCCCATTACTGGCCTTGTCCCAGTTAACAGGAAGATGTGTGGTCCTCCCCAGGGCATTTTAAATATCCATGACATGAAAAGATCTGTCAGATCTCATCAGCTCTTGAATGAATATAAAGGACTCTCACCCTACATGCACCCAACCTCCTTCTCCAAGATCCAGTGTCCCCACAGAGTTGTTCCCTGTGAACTGTCCCTGCCCTGCTGGGAGGTGGGAAAATGAGGGTTTGGCCAGTCCATTCTCGCCAGCGTTTCCCCCAGGGCAACAGTTAATTCAACATCTGCACGTTCTGAAGAAAATTGACCAACGTAAACCGAGCAACTCAACTGAACATACATGCTGCTTCCATTTCGTGAAGTGGGGAAAAAAATGCTTTTGTTAAAGCCTTTCCCCACCACCCGCAAAGGCAAGATCTCATTACCAAGTGTCCTGGACCTCACTTGGCTTCTCACATTTGCTGCTCTGCTCGTTGCCATCCCGTCTGCGTTCGGTGGCGACAGCAGCGTGGTCTTTGTTGGAAACAAAACCAAAGGTCTCAGTCCTCACTGCCTTGCGTGCACCTCTGCAAAGGAAACAAGGAACGTATGAGGTTGCTGACACACTTTGGGCTTAAATGTGCTGCTCTGGATGGGAACAGCAGATGCGCAGGAAGTTTTGGTGCTCTGCTTTCTCATATGCTGGCCTCAGCAGTCATCAGAGCAATAGAGCAGGGTTACTCCAGTCCCAAATCCTCCTTTTATATGCTGCTGGACATGGAAGGACTATCTGTCAGGCCAAAACGCCTGTAATGCTGCATTCACTTTGAGTCAGGAGATGCAACGAAAGTCCCCGCTGACTTTAATAAATCCTGTTAACTACAATGAGCATCACAGTTAAAGTCCATGCAGTGCTTTGGAAATACTTCAGTTACTGCAGCTGTAACAGGACTCATTCTTTGGGGAATCTGTAAAAGCCAGTTGCTGCCTCTGTGCGAGTTGTCGTATCCCTCCTGCATTGTCTTCCCATTATCTGCAGGACATTTAATTCCATATTTTTCCTCTTCTCAAGAAAGTTATGGAAACATTTGGAGATGTGGTCAAGAACCCCAAGGGCTCCTGGTGGAGTCTGTCCATCCTCTGCCAGGAAAACTCACCCAAGTCTGGGACGGGAGCAGTCCAATGCCAAAAGGACTCAGCCGTATCCAAAATCCTCTGCGTGCGTCCGGCAGAGGGGCCCCAGCAGCCATTCCTGCACCAAGCCCCGTGCCGCCGGCACCGCTAACGTGCCCATCGTGGTGGCGTGTGGACAGGCACGTGCCAGTACGGACACGCTGCACCAGTTTAGCAAGAAAACCCTCAAGTTCAGCACTTTTTCGTTGCCCAGATTTACTTCCTAGCAGGTGGATTTTTTTCTCCAACAGGTTTGAGCGGGTTTCTCAGACGCAACTTCCTACAGACCCCTGTTTTCACCCTCTCCCTGGGCTCACAGCCCCAGTGATTTGCCCAAACTAGTTGCAGAGGGGACCCGGAGAAAGCGTGATCAAGACAGACAAGATGCGAGGAGGGGGAAGGGAAGGATAGGGGTGAGAGATGCGGGCAGAAGCAGGAACCCCGTCTCCCAGCCCTGCCCACAGAGCTGCCTGCAGCACGTCAGCCTCCTCGCTGACACCTTCTACTCCCGCTCGCAGCAGACGCCCCTGAGGGTGAAGCACGGACCAAAGCTGCAGCCTCCCCCATCTGCTCAGCCACCACTTCTTTGCCCCTCCGGCCCCGCTGGCGAGCAACCGCTGCGGCTCGTCCTCAGCGCTGCAGCTGAATTCACCGCGCCGGGGACCAGGGATGTCCCCGCTTGGCTGTCGCGTTGGCTGCGAGCGGGCAGACGGGAATGCTTTCAGCCTGTCAGCGGCTCTGGAGCACAGACCGTCACACTCTGCGCACACCGTAAACAGCTGCCTGAGGCCAAGGGGAAAATTTCCTGCATTAGGACCACGACCAGGACCTGGGAGGCTTCAGGAACTTCCATCTGCACATCTCCTTTGATAAAACTGCTTTGGGTGCGACAAGATGGCGACACTTAAATATATCCATTTAAACTGCTTAAAGACCAGTCCAGCAGTGGGGCTGGGGACCCGGATGCAGCATCCTACCCCATCACGATGCAGGAGCCCAGCAGCACAGGAGACTCGTCCTCGTAGGCAGTTCCAACCACGGGTCCGCACAACTGCAGACGTTGTTGTTCCACCACGTTCCCGGAGGCAAAAGCAGCGACGTCTAATTGCCACCAGACCTGGGTACTAATACAGTATCACAGGGGGAGAGAGCGCGTGCACACGCTGTTAACACAAGAAACTAAGAACTTGTTTGCATACCAGTATCTAATATAATATTTCAGTAAATGTATTAAGAAATTTACGTGAAGGGAAACAGGTATTCCCATGAACTTTTCCAGTTCTCACAGCTTGGACGCATGGGAGATCCTAGGAAGCAGCAGCACAGCAACTCAAAAGGTATCCAGGGGTTACACTGAAGCAAAAATATCATTCCTATCACTTTTACTTGTAGTCATTTGCGCTATCACAGCCCAGCTTTAAGTCTCACCATTCACAGCTGTTCACGCCCGCACGTATGGTGCTGGGGAAAGCGAACCGGCTGGAACCCAACGGCCACGGACCGGCCTCTCCTTCCAGAGCGCAAATCCCGAGGCCGTGGCGAGGGGAGGCTCCGCGTCTGCAGGAAATTCAGGCTGGGCAGCGTTTCTTCCTGCCAGGAGGCAAACGGAGGGCACGGGGAGGGGAGCAGGTCAACAACGGCTGAATCTCTGGGGCATGCGAGTGGCTGGTCTTTCACCTGATGTTTCTCCCGCTCTTGTTCTCCTCTCCCAAAAAGCAGCAGCCAATTGAGCAACGCACCCTTGCTGCAGCCTTACTGTTACCTGCCACATACCTGCACACGTGGCACAGTTTTTCCCAACAAGAGCATCTTAAGAATTTCTCTTCCTTCCTTGCACCACTGGGAGCGTTCCCCTTGTTGTGGAGCTCAGCCCTGGTCAGCACAACGCCGCAGGTGGGAGCACGGGGATAGGAGCGGCACCGCCTTCACGGGCACTGGGACGCTGACAGGAAAGTGGCCCAAAACAGGGCTGAGATGAACAATGCTGACACCACAGAACCAACATTAGAAGTCAAACACTTTAGAAACTTAACAGCAAAAATAAGGACAAAAGATGTATTCAGCTTCTCTAATTCACTCCAGGTCCAGCTTTCAAAACTGCTTGATGCATTGGGTGTTGAGTTCTTTTGAAAAACATATCCCAGCTGTGGATGATGAAATTTGGAACTGTGCTACAAAAAGCTTTTCAGAAATCTGGTCCTAAGTGAATCAAAACCAATTGTCCATTGGGAATTGTTCCCATCTGTTGAAAACCTAATAATGCATTTCAGGAGTGATTTCCATTGGGGCAGAACAACACTCACCCACCCGTCCTCACGGGGCTGGCTGTCTCGCCCAGCCGCAGCACTGGGAAGAGGGAAGGCAGAGAAGATAGCAGGGGTATGTGGGGGGGCAGCACCAGGCAACGCACAAGCAGGCCGTTTCTGTTCCTGTACGGCACAATATATGCTTTCCATCATCCCAGATCACAATCTGTCATTGCACTCATTTAAAATAAAGACACAAAAATCAAACGCTGCTTTTGCAACTGCTCCCCACCGCTTTCAACTCATGCCTTTATGGACCTGAATTATTCCCCCAGCAGGAGAAGAGTTTCCCCAGCAGCAGAACATACAAAACCTGCACCGAATCTGGGAGTGAAGCACTGAAACAACGCAGAACCAGGCAGCCAGGGCAAAACCCACAGCACTCACCTGCGGGAGGTACATTTCATCTGTCATGGTTTTAAGACTATTTCTGTCTCTTACACCACTTCACTGTAAAGAACAAAAAATCCTGGTGTTATTGCCATCATTTCAGCTGTTTTTCTGGTAAAAGACAGCTTTTCCAGTTAATTGTAAATATACACGTTGAAAATAGTCAGTATGATACTATCTTTCTACAATATCTTAGTAGAGATCATTTCCCACATTATAATTTTTGTTGTGGGATCATTTTCCAATCCAAGACAGATCTCCGCTCTTTTCTTACCAAAGAAAAAACAATTGCATTGGCAACCGAGCAGCAAGGCTCCCTGCCTTTCCAGCCACCAAGCCCGGACGTACGGGAGAGTCCTGCATCCTCCCAAACCGCAGCCAGGAACCATCCTAATGGGATGGGATTTGCATTTAGATATCCAACTTAACACCTTTGCTAACCATCAGCACTGGTTGCGCATGGAGAACGCCTGCCTCGGAAAAATCGCTGAACACATAGCGGGGACCAACTCAAAGAGTCTGCTGAACTTGAGCCAGTAAAGAAACTGTAAGAACGTGACCACACAGAGGATATGCAAAGAGCAACCCAACTTAGAGATGGAAAAACCCCGCTCATACCCTAATTCATACGCGGCGATATAAAATGTACAAACAGCACCCGTGGAAAAAAAAAAAGTATTTATAGTCTAATCCCTTCTGTACTGCAGAAGACGAGGACTGGCCATAGCGGTGGCTTGGCAGAGCACTCGATGGGAACGCAGAGGGACAGGCTGTCGCTGTGCGCTGTGTTAGTTCCTACCTCTGTCTCATCCCCACCAGCTCTGCTCCTCATGGCACTCCCCTCTTCCCTTCCTCTGGTTTCCTGACTCCTTTTAAGCATCATTTCAACCCACAAGGCTGCGGCTGTGCAAGACCCGTCATGAACATCCTACTCTTCCGGAAAACATTCAGTGCGCAACAGGCAAAGCGTGGTGCAGTGGGCATTGCAATCCGAATTAGAAAGGCAAATTTGATATACACAATCGCCTTTTTAACAGCAAGAGCTCTCAAACAACAGTACTTCAAGACAGCAGGAATGCTAACGCAGAACCAGTGCCTCTGCACGCACAGACTGATACCTTTCTGATCACATTTCTCAGGTCTTCCTCCACGACATTTGCATGCTCGCCCAATCCTTGCCGTTTGTTATTTCTATGCATTCGGTTTAATCTTATTTTTTCATTACATACATATTTCCTTTCTATCGTCAAGAACCCTTCAACCTTCACAGCGAAACTGCTCTCTGCTGCACGGGGACAACCGCAGCTCCATCTCTGGTAAAATGGCAGCAGCGGGACTGCCACGGTGGCAGCAGGAGGTGCAAGACGCCGGCCCGGGGGGGCTCGGGCTGCAGAGGGGAGGTTAGCCCAGGCAGGAGGGGCTCAGAGCCGCGACAGTGCAAACACTCCCCATGTTTGCTAGGAGTTTCCTTCTGCTGGGTGATCCTGAGCCATTCAGGGAGAGGACAGCACAGCTAGGACGTCCACTCCTGATCTTCACCTTGTGCTCCAGCTTGGCCCCCTCCTTACTGCTCAGAAGATCCCCTTCATATCCACACACGCCAAAGCACCCCATCTCCTGATTTTGGCCAGCTCTGAAGACACCTCTCTGCCTGCAGCACCTCCACGAGGCACAGATAGGGCTCCAGCCCCTGCACGCTCCTCATTCTTCAAGCCCGAGTATGTTCTTGGTCAGGGGCAGGATTTAATGGCTACCTCCCTCATCCCGAACAAAATGTACTGGCAAACAACGTGCTTCAGCACGCAGCTTAAACTAATTTGAGAAAGTGGAGTAGGTCTGGAACTAAAACCAGTCACGTACAAAAAAAAAATTTGAGACTACACAGCCAGGCCCAACCTCAGTGGCAACCACAGCCTCAAACCTAAATAACCACTTCAAGAGAACCCAAGAGATCTTCGCGCGGCTCCTTCAGAAGGAAAAAGAAAGAAATGCAATCCTCCCTGCTGACTGGGCTCGTAGGAAAGCAACCCATTTGTTTGTGTCAAAATGTGGAGACAATGCAAGGAATAAAACCATTTTAAGCTTTATTTCAGATGAGCTCATGTTTCCCAGAAATTATTTTTTCAAGTTCAGGCGGAAAAAAGGCTATTTTGGTGCTGAACAAAAACATAGCACAAGGCCTGCAGCAGGCTCTGAGGATCACGAGCAGCACAGAAAGACATTTTGGTCCACAAAACTAAAAAGAACCAAAAGCTTACTTTTTACTTTCCTTTTGTGCCTTGTTTTCGAAATGAATCACGTTTAGCTTTTCTTCCTGTAACAAAGGCAATAAAATCCCCTTTTCTTTGCCTGATAATACGCATTTTCTTCAAAAAAGAAGAGGACTGTAAGACCACATCAGAAGCACCAAGACCCAGCTCTGTGACCCGACACTGGTGACAATTAGGGCACAAGCATGGTTTGCTATCATAATCACGGGGTCCTGCTCCGCTCCAAGGGAAATGTTTCACATGGAAGAAAGAAATACATGAAACCTACGGATATTTACCCAAAGCAGCAGGCAAGGCCGGGGGAAGAAACAAAGGGTTTAAAATTAATTTGCTTTAATACAGAACGTAGAATTAAGAAAGCTGCTTCTGTGTTAGAAAACCCAAAGTCTCTCTGAGGCCAGAGACCCACTATGGAAGATGCAACGGGCTGAAGAAGGAGGTAACCACCCATTTCTGCTGGGTGTTTGGCAGAAAAGTGATTAATAACACAGATGTAAAGTTACGAGTGTTTTATTTCAGAAATATCCAGTAGTTTGCAATATGCAAAAAGGAAAAAGGGTGAACTGCAAGCTCACACAGCAAGGAATGAGCCGGGCTTTATAGTCACAAGCAGAAGGGAAGCGAGAAAGTATTTTTCTTCTTGCAAAGAAAAGCCAATTCTTCATGTCTATCAGGCAGCAACATGTTTCCAGGGCCAGCTTAAATTTCTACTTCTGTACAAAGTATGGTTGCTCCCTTGGGCTTGTGACAGAGAGTAACAGCACAGGTTCAGCCATATTCTTATATACAGACTATATAAGAATGTATAGTATAAATATGCATATGATACCATGTAAATGTGTATGTACATCTTATCTATATTCATCTATGGTGAAGCATCTACAGTAAAAGCACATTCTCCCTAAGCTCTTTCTAAAACCTAAGAGACTGGCTGAATCGTCTCTGGAGGCACTTCATCTTCACTATTGACTACAGAAAGAGCTGAAAAAAAAACAGGATTTCTTAGCCGAGGGACTGGAGCCGGGTGAGGCCCCTTCAAGCCAATGGCTTTCAGAGGTGAGATAGCGCATGTTGAAGATCAGCAAGAGCCCTTGAACCTGTTTCTCTTTACAGTTTCACAACTTCCAAGTAGTATCTTCCTCCAAAAGCCTTTTTCCTTCTCCTGTCAAGAGATTATTTAAGCGACTGATCGGGATCAGAGCAACTTGTCTTCTCCATCAGCCCATTCAAAGGTGGACTAAGGGAAAGGACACATGGAGCTGCATTCTCTTCTCTGCCACAGGATTTTACTGTTTGTCCAAAATCCTTTTATCCATTAGCCCAAATTAGAGCCATTTGAGAAGAGCTTTCCCAAGGCTGACAGACACTTGGGACCAGAGCACGGTGTAACTTAGGTTAACTGCCAAAATGCCTCTATACACGCAGAAAGTGAGGTAGAGCCATACAGGTCCAACCTAATCCCGGCCAATCCCCAGGAACATTGTGGGAATCTAAACATCTGCAGACTTTAGCTGTGGGCCCCCTTTGCACTGCTGGAAAAGCCCAAGAGAGGATTTCATCAGGACAGGCTTGTCCCAATACCAAGCTATCTCTAACCTGGGCGTTTCTGGCCATTTTCCTCCACTGAACTGCCCATCTTCCCATCATTTGAGTCCTTCACATTTCTAGGGAAGAGTGAGCTTAGCAGCTGGAGAAAGACCACAGTTAAGAGGACAGCTCAGAAGCAGGATAAGCCAACCCAGAGCTGCCAGCCAGGCTTACAGCACAGTCCGTCCAGACTGATGTCCTGCCCTGGCAGGGACCAGAAACACGCTGCTCGGGGAAGGAAGAATTTGCGCTGGAGCAGCCAGGGTGCAAACCCACATACTGCGAGGGCAAGCGAGATGGAAAGCTACAGAAAATGATATTCTGTTACTCGGGCAACATGGGACTAACCTTTTCTATGGCAAAAACAATTTAAAAATAGAAAAGCAAGCAATTATTTTGGAAGCTAGTGTGGCTTTGCAGCAGTTTGTTGTCCATACAGGCTGAAGCTGAACTGGTAATTCTTGTGCAGCTTCTGTTTTCTGTTAAACATCTGCCTTCAGCTCTTTCTCCAAGCTTGGCCTCCCACTTGCTTGGATACTCTTCTATTAGTCTGGTAATCTGGAACAAACCTCTAGCAAAAAAACCGAGCAGAGGGGCAGAACAGATAGCTGGAGAAACGTTATTTAAAACAGTAAGTTCTAAGGAATCTTGGCTGTCAGCATCACACTCAACTTCATATTCTCTTGACTTTCAGAGCTTTCCTGCCGTTTCTATTTCTGTACCTCCTCCACCATCACACGCACCTTCGCCTGACTACAGCCGAACATCCCATGCAATTCGTGACAAACCTTGTCCTGTTTTCAGCAGCAGCAGCTTTGAAAGTCTGCTTTTTCTTCTCCTTGTTTACAATCTTAGGCAGCCAAGTTTTGCTGTCAAACAGGCCCATGAGTGACACAAAGCAGGGATTTTAGGGTGTGGTGTTCGTGTCTGGAGGACACAATCCATGATGACCCATGCACAGTACTACCCAGAAATCCCCCACTCTCAATGGAAACCTTTTATAAATGCTTCTTCTTTACAGCATTTCTGGTTATAAAAATACTACTGCTTTGATTAAATCCTTGCTCTTGCCAGAAGCTTCCAAGAAAAGTTTAATCTCACTTATTTTCATAATAGTGAAGTTATTTCACCAAACAGAACCACACCACCTCAAAGGTAGCTGACCCCACTGCATCCACACTGAACCCGGGAACTAGATCTGTCTTCGTTTTGCTGGTTACTTTGGTGACCTGAGCAAGGCCACCTAACCCTGTGAGTTCCCACCCCCCGACTACCCAATGGGGATAAAAGCATTTACCTGGCAAAAGTGGGTTATAAAGAGATTCTTCTTCTTACAAGGATATCAGCAAATTTCAGGCTGACAGCAACACAACTTCTGCATAGTTCTCCTAGGACCTCCAGTGACAAGTCTCAGGTTTTCTTTTGCATGTTCTGGGCTGAAAGATGTGTTGCGCCTTCACTGCTGTAAAGGAACAGACCTGCAACAGCTTAAAGATTCCATTCTGCTGTCTTTCAGGTAAAAAGACTGGCCCCCATATCTCCATACAGCCAACTTTCAGCTCACAGAGGGGAAGAAAAAAAAAAAAGGCATGGAAAACTGAGTTCTGCCTCCAAATACGTTTCTGCACGCAGACCCAAGGCAAATAAAACTACCACCGTACTCTGTTACAAACTCCATCCTTAAGCTGCTTACTTACGTTCAGCTGAAGTACAAAACTCTTTTTTGTCTCTGAACACAACTGCACTTCAAACCGACATCAGCCTTACAAGCAGCAAGAGGCATTTGTGTTCATACACCACTTGTGGTAGACTATACTCCTTTTTGATGTACACTGGCAGGTGTTTGTTTAAAAAAAAAAAAGTAAAAATCAACTAATATCTGACACAGAAGACCTTTCATGCATCAGTGAGGTTATTCCACAGGTAAATTAGAGCCTAGATGTTTCACTCCAACATTGGTCATCAAAACCAACACCTTCAGGATTTCATGCAGAGATTCAAAATACATCTATAAAATACACCTATAAAGCTCTCCTGTAAGCCAGGAGAGCTCACAGATGATGGGTTTGAACAATTATTTATTCCTTTATTAACTTGGTATTTTTGATCCAAATATACTGAAGTCAAACTTTGTATTTAATATACTAAAATACAGCACCAGCTCAAGGCCATACTGTATGGTTTTTAAAATATGTTAAAGATATTTGACCCAGGAAAAAACGAGCATTTAAACCCAGAAAGTATCATTGTCATTCAGCTATTTCAATGTGTCCCAACAGCAAGTTGCTAAAACAAAAAGGCAACTAGCACTTCTCCAAAAAGTTTTACTTCCAACAGGAGAATGCCTATTTGCTAGGGAAAAAAACAAGAATACAACAGTAATGTTACAAGAGGCACTGATCCTGGCTTTATTCACTTAAAGATACATCCAACATTTGTTATAGCTCACTTGAAATTCAAAATGCTTTTAAGAAACCAACCATAAAAACCTTGATTTTTGCCTTACAGTGCTGTCAAATTTTCAAATAGCAAGTAAGTGACTTCCCAGCAAGACTGTGTGCTGTATTAACATACATACAAAGATTAAAACTTGGTAGAAACCCTTCAGTTTCTGGTATTTGATGAATTGCATTCAAAATTACCACCATTTTCTCTGGGGAGGAGGCTACTCTGCTTACCTGCAGCGCTAGGTGCCCAGGGTCCTGAGCTCCTACACCTTATCCTGACCCTGCGCCACTTTGGCGAGCACATGAAAACTGTCCTCAAGAAGGACTTCGCTCCCCGTTTGCATCTTGTACTTGGCAGCTGTAACAAAATTTCTACAGCACTAGAAAAACTAGGTAGGACAGCACTGTGCATGTCCCCTACGGATCACCGATACTGACTGCTAGCAGGGAGAAGTGCACGTTACCATCAAGAAGCATAATGAGTTAATTTGGAACTCAAACTACTTGGCAGTATCTTCTGTAAATTCAAGATTTAGATAAGACAGTGTGTTGCAGCCATCATAACAGTTACCTGTATTTTTTTTTTTTTGCTGCATTTAGTTAGATTCTTTTTAAAGTGGTGAAGAGTGCAGGACTTTAGAAATATAAACATTTCTCTATTAGAAATTGCAAAATTTAGTACTATGACACTATGAAAGCTTACAGTACAGTTTATCAATTCTATGTTAAGATTCAGCATCAATATGGTGTCTGAACAATCTCAGAGCTACATTCTGCCTAATTAAGCAGTATCAACATGTCCTGATGTCACTTTCTGTGCAAAATGCATTCCCATATTAATGTGGCTATAACAGCATGAGCAGTTCTCATGTTGGTTTATCATCCCTGTGACTTTTTGCGACTGGTTTCTCTGTTTAGTGATAGCCTAGCTAAAAATAAGCTTGTTATGTAAAAGCAAAATAACCTTTATCCTAAACTTTATTCTGGGTCTTGGACATAGTTCAGTGACATGATCTGCAGAACTACACACCAACCATTCCCATGAACTGTTTAAAGAGGAAACTGAAGGAAAAATCCAAATCGAAGACACTCACTGTTATAGTATCTTTAATTTATCTTGTGTTTTACAGAAGTCTGAACGGATTAAAAAGCACCTCCTTTCCCATCACGTTCCTTACAGTTGGTAAAATATAATCAATGAACAAATGTACGTGAACAGCTTGAGGATCTGCATCTTGCAAGGATTTCACAGACCAATCAATCAAAAGCCAAATTTCTTGTAGTTTTTACAATCTTGTTTTAATACAATGGTAAATCCATTCCGATTGTAAACCTGTCCAGTCATATCTCCCCAGAACACTTTGCAAAAATCCAGTGTTGATTAGCAAACTAGTTAGCTTTGGCACGGAGCTGTGCTCTCTTGCCTGTGACAGCCTGGAAACCAGTTTTGATGCTGGCGACGGAGCAGCGAGAGTGGCAGGTCTCACACTGCAAGAAATATAATCTGGTGTCCTTCTGTAGGATTGTGTCTGGTGACCGACACGTATGACAGGTGACATACTCCTCTGCAGAAAAGGAATTAAGTTGCAGTTAAAATAACGCATCATCAGCGAACAAGTCACCACTTTTTCAGCCTTTAGTTTAACAGTTGTCTTGAAAAGCTGTTCAAATGCATCTAACAACTTAGAAGTGGCTTACTATGAAAACCACAGATGTCGAGGCAACCTAAAAATTCCCCCTAGTTCCCAGGTTAATAAAGACTTGGTTTCATATGGTACATTATTATTTTTAAAATATCAGTGTCAGTGCATAACAACAGGTTAAGATTTCCCACTGGCATTCCATAACTTCCTCTGCTGAAACAGCACTCCCAGACATCAGCAACTCTTGTACAGACACAGCACTAAAGCACTATTGTTTGTTACATATCATCTGTGAGTCCTTTGACCCATCAGTGACACACACACTGTATTTGTTAATTAATGTGTACAACAAACTTTAAAATTAACAATTACTGTTATTTTCCATAGTCCTCAAAGCCAAGAGGTTAAAGTCAGATGAAAACAAGCAATTCTCAAATGCTCTTACAGTTTACCTTGGTATGTTTTAGTGCCAGGACAGAGTACGACCTATGTGCTTATAACCACGGTAGAACCACCTGTATTTGCATTACTCCATTACAAAGCTGCAGCAAAGTTGTAGCTTCTTAGGACAGAATCTCCACAGCATGCACACACATGTGGGCCATACACGGGCCACTGGTCATCAAAAGGGGTCAGAGAAATCTGTAGTGGAAAAGGGAGTTATACTTACTGATATATCTTCTCAAGACATTTTCTATCTGTTTTTGCTGGAATCTTCCTTTGATTACAAGTTGGTTGTTACCATCTATTGAGCCACTAATTTAAAAGAAAAATTAATTATTTGATTTGCAGAAGACGTCAAGCATTAAAACAAGTCAGGAACATGATGCAAGATAATGATGCATTCTTCAAGATAAGAGTAAGCCAGAATTACTTTGTGGAAAAAAAACGCAAAATTCTGAAGGCACTTCAGGAAGTTTTGCCCAAGCAGAACCCTCAGTGCAGTAACAGCAAACTCCAGGGGAGATCAGCCTCACAGTTAAGCTACCCAATCAGAAGAACTTTACAGAATTGAGAATTAACTAACACCTGCTTATCTCACAGAAGTGACCAAGACAGCTCCCTAGGAAGGTGTAATATAACTGGTAAGATCCTCTTCTAGCCATTCTGATGTAGTAAGTTGAATGTTTTTTCACATGATTTCTAAGTTTAAGTCGTCTGGAGCTGAAGAGACTCCAAAGCCCAATCAAATGGGTGTTTGTTATCTACATGTTGCAATTAGACTCCTTGATTCTCTACATCTACATAGAACAACATTGTAGTCTACAAGAGAGAAATGAACAGACAACCAGAAAGTACAGCACCACAGCACGAGATCTTCAACAGGAGGCATACAAGATGAACACTGTTTTTATGCTGAGACAGGTGGATTTAACTGCAACAGCGGACAGAATAACTAGGTACAGGCCCACAAGACTTGCCATCTGGCAGTCGGGCATTCTCTCTTCCCCAGCTATCTATCATCTGCCTTAGATGGATACAAGCCACAGAGTCACATCACCAGTTGTGATGAACTGCTCTGCTATCAGAGCATCTCTGAGAAAGGTCCCAAACAGAGAATTCAAACCCATACCCAGACTGTTCCCTGGGACTTAATAGCTGGCCTCTGTACCTCTTCCCTAAGACGGACTCTCCTCAATCACCCAGCACAGCACCTACGTGCAGGGAAGAAAAGCCTGATGTTCAAGCACATACATACAGACCTGAACCCAAAAATTTTATTTTTGGTCAACGTCAGCTATGTTGCCACTGCTCCCTACATGCACAAGCACATACATAGCCCAGTAGCCTTACCTTGTACCCAATTCTGCCAACAAAAATGCCAGGAGATGTTTTGGCTGACGATGTAATCTAAAAATAAAGTAAGGATATGTTTAACCTTCCCCCTTCAGAGAAATTTGATATTTATACAGGACTGGCAGGCTAAAACAATCTTAAATTACCAAGTTTAATAGGGGGCAGTGCCAGAGAGTCTGCACCAAAGAGCATAAGCAGACAATGACCGAGGACAAAAGAAAGCTGAACTGTCCACAAAAAACCCCCATCATCCTCCCCGAAACCAAACTCATAACTACAGCAACTATTGAAAATATGTTTTCTATTTCAGATTTTCCACTCTTATTTTTCCCCTGCCATTCTCTGGAAAAAAAAAAAAGTCACTGGCTACCATTAAAAATTCACTTTAGTATACTACCCAGATCCTCAGTATGATTTCATCAGGGCTGTTTTCTGGCACACTTAGGAAACAAATCAGATATGCATTCCCAGAAGTGCCCACAAAGAATAGAACTGCCTTCACAAGAAATAATTAAGACATAGAAAGCACTGCAGAAAACAGTGTAAAAAAATTACTGAACTCTATACCATTTACCAAGGGAACAGTATTTGTAGTCTGCTCAAATTAGAAAGAACTTTCCTCACCCCCCACCCAAGACTTGCAAATAAATACCACCGGTGACCAGACCAGTTATACTGTCTGTATAACAACAGACTCGATAAAAGCCAGTGAACTCACAAAAGGTTTAGTTTTAGTCCATGAGGCCCATGTAGCAAGCCAACCATTTTCCTAACTTAAGCATAAGACATTATCTCAATAAATCATCTTCATAAATATCTGCTCACAGAGAAACGTAGAGGAAATGAGCAGTATGATTGACATAGCTTCCAGTTTACTTCTGGTTTGCCAGTCTTTTGCCAGAAAACATGCATTCAACACAACAGCCAACAGCATAGAAGAGTGCATTCATCTCCTACTCCTGGGAAATCTCCAGAGAAAACTTACAATTTGCAGATATCTGTAAAGTTGACAAAAGATGTTTTCTTGGTCCCTACTCTTACAACCTGCGGAGGCTTCATGACAAATTTTCGCTTTTCTCCAGCTACCATATCAGGGTTTTTTTCCCGCATGATGTTAAATACTCTATTGAGCAACTGCAAAAAAAGGGATTCACATCAACATGAAATGTCTTGCGTTTCTCAAATGAAGAACATCACTTCTAAAAACAACCTGAAACAGTGTTCACAATGAATATTAGACCATCTTTGCCCATTAGCATTTCCCGATATGCTTTTGAACACACACTTAAAAAAACGTTCTGATAAATGCAAACTACAAAAGCTGTTTCCCCAAGGGTTTACTTCATAATCTATAAGTACCTCAGCCTATTTGCAGAGGTGTTTTAACTAGCACTAATAGTGCCCTATATGAAAATTAACTGTGATAGATGTGCTTTGTTAATTTTCTGTTCATTAGCTTCTAACTAGAAGTCCTTTAATTTTCAGATAGAAATAGGACATATGAGCATAAGGCTCTGCTCTCCTGATGCACATCAACATGGAAAGTACTTTTTAAAAGGTCTTTTGAACATTACCTCATCATATGTGTAGTCCCTTTCTGAGCCTGCCCACGCAGGTCCTGACTGAAGGCTAAAAGAAATTCCATCATCTTTTTTGCTATCTTCATCCTCAAAAGCTGTAAAGAAAGTTGTTTGGGATCCATTAAGAAGATAAACATTCTTTAACCTCATGCTTACGCTATTTCTAAAAAGTACATCAAAGAAAATTCCACTAAGATGTGGACACAAGTCTTCTCTGTTTGTCTGCCTATAAAGGACACTAACACTTCTGGCAAATTTATACAGTGCTTTTATAGAACATTTTTCTGATAAATAGTATAGTGGTAAAGGGAACAAAATGGATTTTGAAACAAAAAAGGCACTTGAACAGAACTTATTTACCTACAACAAGAACTACATTTCACTTTCAACATCTCATTGAGCTAGGTTATACTTTTACCTTCATCCTTCTCCATTATCTCATCTTCATCTGGAAACTTCACATTCTTTTTTTTCTTCTTTTTATTGCCCAGCATGATATCAAGGTCATCTTCAGGTTCTACTGCCTCTGGCACATCTCCTTCAATTTTCAAGTCCTGCAAAGAAAGAAGACTATAGTTTATGGTATGAAACATGAATCTCCGCTGCACAGCATTAGAAATAACACTAGTAGCACACTATGCTAGATGAATACTAGTAATATCCATCACAATCCTGAAACATAACAGATAAGAACGGAACCAATGGATGTTGAAGAGAGCACTGCACTACTACCATGAAGCAGGGCTAGATTTTTATCTTCTGGGTCTAACTTCTGGCTGGTCAAGAACAAGGTCATGCTACACTTACCTAAAGGATTCAGTCATTTTATGGCATAAAGGAACAAAACACCCTACATGCCAGACAATAAGGTAAGGCAAAGCTGTGCTACCTGCAGCTAGTCCAATTTGTTATCACAATTCCGCACATGTAGAGAACACACAGCTAGCATTTTGCCTGACTGGGGCAGATCAGAGGGACATTTACTTCCCCAAAAGGCAGAATCTAAAGAAGAGGTTTACACATAACATTTCTCTGTCCTTTTGCTCTCTGGGCTTGCCAGTTACACTGATACATGATACAAAACCACAACTTGGAATAAAATAATAAATATAAAAAATAAAACAGTAACCAATCATTTCTGAAGAAAACACCAGAGTAAAAACAGATTTCTTAGCAGATATATACCCTTTATTTGAAGGACTGGCCTTTAGAGGACTACTCTGTGCATGGCTTCTGACATCCATTTACTTCTCTCACCCCAAAAGACAATTAACCCTCATGCTAGTCAACCCTTACTACAGACTGCAAAATTACTTGCTCATTGTGCAGAGCAGTTAGATTTTTTTTTCCACTTCTAGGCAAAGAGCCCTGCAGGAGCATCATGTTCAGCAGAACCTACTATATATGAAAGACACAGTGAAGCATAACTTTCATTATTAACTGCACTAAGACACAATGACAGACTCAAAACAGCTCCTGCACTTGCCAATCCCAAGAAAACAAAAGCAAGGAAGTTTTCAGCCGGACCAGATGGCCTAGTTGCGTAAACAAACCTTTACGCCTTCTTCTGCTTCATCTATATCAAATATCTTTTTTGTTTTTTTCTTCTTTTTCTTTTGATTGAAGAAGTTTAAATCATCCAGGTCATCTGTTGCATCTAAAAAACAAAGGATTGCCAAAAGAAGTATAACTGTAGAAACAGTTTAGACATTAAGATTTCTAAATTATATCCAAATCTTCAAAGATATAAGCAATGATTCGTAGCCCCTATAGATATCCTTCAGATTTTAAAGAGGTCATGCTTCTCTACCCTCAAATACCTCAGTATTATTTTACAGTTTCTGCATGTTCTAACAGCATTTTCTTATTTTTTAAGTGCTTAATCTTTCTTTCTGCTGTACACAAGAAACTAGCCACTTCTGTGATTATAGTAGATGCTTAAAAAAAAAAAAAAAAGAGAACTGAAGGAGGAAGATATTCTTTCTTTGGTCTACTGCACGAGCCAACTGCATCAACAAACTGGATTTAAGTTAACAGCATTCCATGAATCAGGTCATCTTGAAATGACATTGGCCTCAACTTAAAAAGCAAGGTTATACACGCAATCACAAGCTTATTTCCTGAAAGACTCCAAAGAACACTCTAGTTACCGCATTCGCAATTGTCCAAAAACTAGAAACCCTTTTAACCATATTTCTGTTATTCATACTATTGCTTAATTGTTCAAATGAAAACCAGCCATAATTGTGGAATTATTGCAACAACTGCATGTGGAAGACCTAAAACTTCATGCTAACAACTTTAGGGATTCTCTTTTCATTGCCTCACACAAAAGACTCTGAGTCAGGAAACTGGAATTTACATAAGCCACTAGCAGCTTGCTGTATGTCCGTGAACATGATTTCAAGCAGGAGGGAAATACACCCTCCAAACGGGCAGCAATTACTTGCAAACCTCTAAAACTAGGGACTTAGCATTACACACTGTGAGGCCAAATTTGTGAAATGGGGCTTGTAGTCTCAAAACAGAAGAACTACCTTTGAAAAGTCATCTACATGGATTCACTTTACCTTTCTTCCTGCTGTCTTCTTCATCTGCTTCAACATCTTTGTCTTCTGTTGGCTCTGGTTCAACTTCTTTTGTTTCTGATTGCTGAGTCTCTTCTGCTTGTGTATCCCCTCCTTCCTCATCCAACATAAAGGGCTTCTTCTTCTTCTTCTTCTTCTTGCTCATAGTGGGATCGAAAATCATCTGTAAAAGTCAAGAGTTCCTCAGCAGCATAATAACCACCTACCATTTAATATTTATAACACCTTTAAGTTTCCCTCAACATTCCTTCAGTTACCCAGACTGTTCCTTGGCTTCAATCTCAACTAGGGATTTTTCTAGATCCGTAAGAATGTAATCCAAGTTAGCTGACTCAAAAGAGCTATTACATGGGCTTCTTTAAAAACATCGAAGATCTTGTCCCAAGACATAACTGATGTGACCAATTACAAGAGCAGACTACCTGACAGTTTAGAGTTTCTGCTACTTTTCCTATGATAGCCCAAGTTTCCTACCATCTATGTATTAGTCAGCTGAAAATAGATTAAAGCTGTGAATCTTTGACAGACTAGCTACCAGCCACTTCTCCATTTTATTATCATTATGGACTCAAACTTTGAAGTAAGACTAGGTAAAGCAATCACTGTACCACTCAGTATCAGAAAAAAAAAATTAAGCACACCTATACCACAGAGCCTGATTCCGGGTCAGTTACTTTGTACTTCCATTTGTGAGACACATTAACTGCCAGATATATTAAAGAGCAGGATTTACCAACAACTCTCTTGACAAGAATGCTCTGGACTAGGGAGAAACTTAGAAAGGGCTGGTGATACAGCTCTCAACGGTGTGAAATAGCAAAGGTTTTGTCCTTTTCCCCCACAGGTGGGAAACTGAACCTCAGAGACCAAGCGATTAAAAGCTGTTAATGAGTTCTTTAGCCAGAGAAGAAGCTTAATTCACCTAGTCTGACTGTGAAGAAGGCACTAACCCCAAGACTCACTTTTAACCTATTCATCACCTGCAGACCCGAAATATTTAATACATGAGCTCTTCAGTTTTCCAACACAGGAATGCTCTTACTTTTTTCACTTAAGATGCAAGTTTGACATCGTAGCTACTGGTCAGTTGTGTAACATACATCTGGCCATATTTTCACACCATAGTGTATATTTAACACATCAAACAATTTTAGACACTTAATAAGACTCTCCATTTTTTCTTATCTAGTAATTGAAGCATGTTCTCACAGATAGTTAAAATTCAGCATCATGAATACCCTGACTCATGAAAACATCACCACTTCATCAACGGAGCAATTCTCCAACTTCTTTTGTTACACCCTACAAGTTTGGCGGTTTCCCTCCCTCCACGAAGCAATCTTTTCCTCGCACTTCTCATTCTCCCACACGACATTCTTATGATATTCTTCCGATTTTCTGGAACTTACATGTTTCATAAAGGCTCTATTAAAGGCAGTAAACTGCAGATATGGGTGTTTGAAGCACAGCATCACAAAAAAGCATCCATGTATATGGGACACTGAAGCTTGAGGCTTTCAAACTGCTGAAGAGCGTCTTTAGATGCGCACACTACACTAGAACAATTTTCAAAAAAGTTCTGCCAGAGGGCTTCCCTCTAATGCTTAGACACACACATGTATGAATCATGCTCCTGTAATGCACAGTAATCAAAGAATGTGCACGACCAGTTACACTGTCTGCTGGCTTCCTCTTGTAATCTCCACAGTCTGCTGAAACAGAAGGAAAGCTGCCTGCATCGGCAAGAGCACACAGCTCTGGGAACAAGCACATGAACACCATTTTCAAGATCATGACTCATTTCAGTGAGGAAGCTCTGCAAGACTCTGAAGAGTCTTCTTTCTTCTCACATGATTAAGCAAACATAAGATTATGCTTAGATCAGGTGTAATAATTTCTAAGAAGGAACCAGCCTATCTGCCCCAAACCACTCTTTGCAAAGAAAAAGGCATCCTTCATCCTGAACAACCATGAAGCATATCTTGTGTCTACAAGAGACAGAATGTGTCTTCACTAGTAGCGCACTAAACTGAAGTTAACACACAAGGACAATTTCTGGATGCAGAAGATTGTTTTAATGCTGAAAAAAAAAATGTAGCTGGCCTTGAACAGAGCACTGCTCTGAAGGTCCACTCCATCCAGTCAGGTCAAACCTAAGACCTAGCCATAACATGCTAACTGGTCTCAGGAAACTAATGTAAGAGTTCCACAACCCGAGAAGGAGGTCTATGCCTGAAATATTTTGTTCAAGGGCTTCAATAAAAACTAAACAGGAGTCTTAGGTCACAGACACTTTAACAAATCATGAGATAAACTAACCAGCCTGATAAGCAGGCTATTCTGCATTTTGCCTGAGCTAGACATTTCAAAAGTTTCTTCATTCCTTTTCTCTATTCAGTATGTTTGATTAGTCAAAGCATTATGATACCATTTCAGCACTGAAAAACTCTACAAAGTTGCAGGCCCTCTACTGAAGGAACTGCAGCCCCCAGCCCAAATATGCTTTTCCTGTGTAGAAACGGTTATAAATTTCCATCCTGTTGCTGCTCTCAGAGCCAAATTCCCATACGGGGTTTTCTCTTCTGTAGATCACACAGGTCTTTCTCACATCCAGCTCCGTATATCCATTCCTTATTTCAAATGCCTACACAGTCAAAATCCCAGCTCACAGAAAATGAACAAGTGAAAGAACAGAGGGAAAAAAAAAATAAAATCTAAGCCTCATAGTGCAAATGCAACTCTCAAGACAGAAGCCAACTTTACTTTAAGCTGCTGTGACAGTGGCAAATGCTGGGGATTCTAACAGAGGTCACAAATAAATCCCATTTCATTAGTCTGAATACACACACGGATGTCTACAAAACACACAGCAACTCTGCACTGATAAAGTTAGTTCAGGTATCCTTACACTACACTGAGTTGATGTCTACAATGGATTGCAAAATTATTAATACCAATCTGCACCTAAACCCTCTGGCTGCTCAAAACACAGCATTCGCTAATATTATCTCCTGAAGCTTCATAAAACTACAGGGCCAGCAGAACTTTTAGATATCTAGGAGGACTATCTATACAGTAGGATTTTTAATAAAGGAAATAGATAATGGACTGTTTCCCCTTGCCAACAGGGCCTGTGTTGCCTCTGCTGTGCCATAGGGCAGCACTCAGGCAGTAGATGTTTCTACCACAGAGTTTCATTTTGTATACAGCTCTAAAAATTTTAAGCTACAGTCTAATGCAACAAAACATAGTTTTGTAACACCTATACCAGTTTAAGGTGCAAATTTGTCTTCACTCTTCTCAACTTGATAGGATCATTGGCTTTAAAAAGTTTCACCAACTTTACATCGGTAACAAATTATTTGGCTTCTAACAACCAGATATACAGAAGTTCTGGAAGGTGTGCACTCACGCACTCTCACAAATACACTAACCAGAAGATCTAACAGTGACAGTCCAACTGTGATATCTACTACCATTTTTATTCTGTGTCAGCCTGCTGTGTAAAGCAATCCAGAGATGTAACTTTACAAGATATTCCTGGTATCGCCTCAATGCCAGAACAAATGCATTATACAAGAAAAATAATTTTACTGACACTTAAACTAAATACAAATTGGGGAACTCTAGATAAACTGCTCTATAGTCCTATGATCACCTGAGACAGAAAGCATCTGATGCAAGGATTGCCGGGTCTTAATTTCTAGAACCAGAGTACAACCTAGACATTAGAACTGCAGTTCCAAGGACACGATTAGGCATAAAAATGCAGTACATTCATTCTAGATGTTAAAGTAGCTGCATAAGTCAGTCTAGATGTTAAAGTAGCTGCATAAGTCAGTCTCGGCTACCATTAAAATAATTAGTAATTACATTAGTTCTCCTGTATTACCCAGGACAAATTATGACTTGCTGTCTCTGAGGCTAGAGTGATCGCTTTGCTCAGGAGGAAACCAGCCACACTGGTATTTTAAACAACACCAGAAAGAAGACCAAAAGCAGCCATCTCATGGATTCAGCCAAGCTATAGAATCATCCATCAGTGCTTATAACCTCATACACATAAAGCTTTCCTTTTCCCCACGAGGGCAATTGAAATGAGATTAGTAAAGGTGCCAACACGCGGCATCTACAACACCTGAAAAATTTCTCTGAGACAGATGTATCTACTTCCCTTGAAGTGTGCCTAAGCAAACACCATCGGATTCAGAAAAAACAAAGTTATCATTTGTTAAGATGTAGCTATTTAGCTCTCGTGGTTAAAAGACAAGATATTAAAGGTCCGGAAAGAGAGAGCAGTAAGTATACTGACTACACGAAAGCACGAAACACGATGGAGAAGGGGGTGGGGGGAAACCTGCCTTCCTCCCCGGCCCTCCCTCTGCCAGAGGCGGGCGCCGGCAGAACATGGGGAGCTCCAGCCGAGCTTTAGGCCTTCCCACCATACGCAGAGCCAGACCGCAGCCGCGGGCCAGGCGGGACTCCGCGGCGCGCAGAGGCCGAGAAGGCTCCCGGGAAGGCGCCAGCGCCCGCGGCCCGGCCTCCGCCCACCGCACCCAGAGGCGGCCGCGGCCCCCCCCCCCCACCCTGCTCAGGGACGGCGGCAAGCGCGGCAGGGGCCGGGGCCGCCCGGCGGGGCCGCAGGACCCACGCGCCGCCGCCCGCCCGAGCACCGAGGCGCCGGCTCTGCCCCAGGGCGGAGGTCCCGCTCGCCGCCCGGCGCAGGCCTCGGGCCCGGTCTCCCACATGGCGGCGGCCCCGGCCGCGGCGCAGGCCTCGAACCCGGCTTCCCCGAGGGCGGCGGCCGCCGGGTCTCACCTCGTCGCCCGACATGGCTGCGGCCGCGCGCGGAGCGGAGCGAGAGAAGGGCGGAGCGGCGGGCGCTCAGGGACGCGGTCAGCCGGTACCCGCGACCGCCGCGCTCGCCTCTTGCATCAGCGCTCCCCTCCCCCGCAGCGCCGCGCCGTGCTCCCCTGCGCCGTCCCGCCGCGCATGCGCGCCCTGCCGCGGCGCCTCCCGGGAGTTGTCGTTTCCGGAGCTGCGCCTGCGCCGCTGGGCGAGAGCCGTGAGGCGGCGGCGGGCGGGAACCGGGCGGGGAGGGAGCGAGGCGGCCCCTCCCTCCCTCCGCCGCCGGGGCCGCCACCCAGGTTGGCGCCTGACGGGTGCAGCCGTCTTCCTCTCGGCATCCCCGAGCTGCCCCACACGGCTCCAACAGCCCCCCCCTCCCCCGGGCTCTTTGCGCCGTGGAAGGGCCTGCGAAGCAGCCGGGTAGCGGCCGCCGCGATCGTTGCTGGTGGCGTGAGGCGGGGGGGAACCGTGGCAGGACCCCGCGAACTGCTCTGAAGGCGTCCTCGGTGTTCACAGGGCGCCTCTTCCCGGGGTTTATTGGAACCAGAAGAGCAGCGTTTCTTTCCCAGGTTTGTTTATTGCGCGCAAAAGCATGAAGCGAGTAGGAGGAGTACATACCAGGAAATGACAGGGCTGAGGCACAGGGGAGGGAGAGAACTGATCAAAGGAGGGGAGAAACGCAATACTGCTTTGTCCTTCAGTTAGAAAGCAGAGCTTCCTTCCTCCCCCGGAATGGCAGGCTGCCGTAGGAAAGGAGCTCTGGAGAGCGTCTGTCCGACCTGCTTGCTCATGCGGAGTCAGAACAGGTTGCTCAGGACCTTGCCCTGCTGGGTTTTTAACATCTCCCAGGGATGGAGACACCACAGTCTCCCTGGGCAACCTGTTCCACCATCTTCACATCAGAAACTTTTTTTCTATGTTTAAGTAGAATTTCCTGTATTTCAACCTGTGACTGCTGCCCCTTATCCTGTCACCCAGAAGGGTCTGGCTCCATCTTGTTTACCCGGTCTATATACACATTGGTAAGATCCCCTGAGCCTTCTCTACAGGTTTAACAATCTAGGCTCGCAGCTCCTCCTCGTGTGTCAGATGCTCCAATCCCTTAGTCCTTGTCCCTCATTCCATTTCCCTAATTCTAGCTAATCAAAGAACATGGCACTAATACACAACAGAATTACTTACCAGGAAGTCTGCATTAAAATTCTGCCTCCCAACCAATTCTTCGAGATTAAAAGGTCATCCATTTCATGCGAGATTTAGTGTTAAAGCAGGCAGAGCCATCAGCCCAAACAGTGTTACAGGGTGTTTTACATTTTAGTATTTCCAGACCGTTTGCATTTTTGGAGTCCCATAACTTCCCATTATGTGTTGTAAACTTGTACTATTCTTGTTATGCTAGTGGGAGATTATGCACATTGTATCATTTCACTTTTTAATCACCTTCAAGAAAAGACTGCCTATCTTTTCTGTCCTTGGTCTTCCTCCCATCTACCTTTCCTGCCTGCCCCAGTTGAAAATGAGGACACCCAGCACACTCCATGCAAAGCCATCAGTTTGGAGATACAGTAGGCACCAGGACAGGATCAGTTTTAGCTTTTCCCAGTATGACTAAAATATTTTTCCTTTCTTCCTTCAGTACTGCCACATTTCCCTGGGTATTTGCAGCATTTGTGTCTCTGTCACTTGCTGTTATGTCGAAGGGATACCATGGATTTTCAGGTACTGCAGGCAGCTGCTATTTAACACTGTTGATAAGCTGAGCAGACACACTCAGTGTTGCTGTAACACCGAAGATGGTCTCCCACCAAATTATTCTACCTTCTTTTGCTGCGAGCGTTTGCTTCAATGTCCCTGTCACATCAGACTGTTCGCACCAAAGCACTTTTCATTGGCATGAAGGCAAAGCACATGGGTCACTAATGACTGCGCCTGCACTGGCCTACCCACAGCCCAATGCCCAGCGCTCACCTGGACCAAACCTCCTTTTTATCCTTATAAAAATAACAATATTTTTATATCACCCCCAATTACCTTTGTCCAAGCTGTTCTTAACAACCACCATGGACAGAGATTCTCTCTGCAGCCTGTCAAGTGCCTGACAAAAAAAATTTCTTCATCTTCCTGCTGTGACTTAATCCAATGCCTGTTGTAGTGTCCCCTGAGCACATAGAAATGCACTGTGTGACAACCCACGGGCCTTGCGAATATTGCTGTGCCCTTTCTTGTCATCTTTTTCAAAAGATGCAAATCCAGCCCCTCCGACCTTTCTCATGAGATCAAATTTTTTGTTCTCATTTTCATTGCTATCTTCTGCACTTCACTTACTCATGTATGTATTTCTTAAGTGCAGTGCCCAGTACTGGGCATAATACTTTCATCGGAGGCTTTGGCAGTACTAAATAGAGCAGCATAATTGTCTCATCCGTACCATATCTGTTAATACATTCTAGAATAAGATTCACCATTTTCTTTGTCAGTAATACTTGGGGACCAAGCATTATTGGTGACAAATACCCTGAGATACTTGGTGATCAAAACTTCTGAGATTTTCTCCAGTTGGGCTGCCTAATGAATAATACATAACTCAATATTGTGTACATACATAATACACAATATTTGAAAAATGTCAGAGGAAAAGCTAGTGGGAACCGCTAGAAGGGCTATGCTGGAGTTCGACCTGATCTTCAGATAGAAATCAAAACTCTGTCTTTGAAGTTCTTGGCTGCAGACACTGCAACATCAAAGGCATGCCTGGGAGATCACCTTCTATTGATTTTTTTTCCCCTCCTCTGCTGACAGACTTTTCAGGATGCAGGACTTTCCTGTTCTATTTTCTTCTTTGCTTTTCTTGTGAATTAAATAAGTTCCAGAAACTTAAGAGTGCTGCTACATTAGTCGTCAGTTAGTTGTCACCAATTACAACAGTTGGTCAAGAACAGCTGGAACTAGTGTCTTTGATCTGATACTTGGGGGGAAAAAAATCCTGTGTGAATTTTGGTAATGAAGACACAGTCTGGGCTAAAGAGTTTGCAGAAACACACAGATAAAAAGGTTTCTTTTTCTTTTTTTCTTTTTTTTTTTGTTGATGAGTGACAGTCATGACATATTAAGAAAGAGACATATGAAGCAGCATGTCAGGTAGAATTTTAACTTCACTAAGATTCAGATACTTAAAGCTCAGAAATGGAGTGCACTGGAAGTATTATGGAGTTACCCAAGTTATAGTCAGAAAGTCATAAGCAATCACAGTCTGGGATGAATAAACTTCAAATTATAGAATGGTGCATGGCTCTTTCCATCTTGGCTGTGTTTGTGTGATTTCCTGGGGAGCAAAAGGAAGAATTTCATTCTGGCCGCTGTTAGGTGATGGCCAAACGTCTTTCTGTACAAAGTGAATGTCACTCTTCCACCATGCTGGTTGTCTAGGCACGATTTAAGGCTTTAGTGAGCATTGAGTTTTAAAGTAGATTTTGCTTTAAGTTTTGTGTAAGTCAGTTTTTACTAAGTCTATGTGTAGCACTGAATCCTGCTCTCAGTAAGTAATTTCAATTTAAAATGTCTAGTCTAAAGATTGCTGTGGAATAAGTGGTGCTAACAGCTGGGCTTAGACTCACTGACACAGGTTTAACTTAATCTTCATTTAAGATATCTATAAGACAGAATTGTAGCCCTATTTCCACCCGATAAGAGTGGAATAGCGAGAAGGATCCTCAATGGAAATCTGGAGGAAACAGGTCTGTGCTCTTAGCGAAGCCTGGAGAATGGGTGTAGTAGGTTTGGAGAAGAAAGTAGTTGTATGGAAGAAGGTGGCTTTCTAGCAAAGCAGCCCAGAGAAGCAGCACCCCTCTGAGGAGGCGTCCGACAGAGGCAGCCTGCAGGACTCGGTCACAGCCTGAGGGTGAGGGCAAAGATCTGCTTCACAGCCGAAAGCCCGCCTGATAGGGACAGGGGTAGTGTAGGTATAGTTCTGGCTCTGTGGACAGGGAATAGCCGAAGGGGGAGGATTTGAAACCCTTTCTGTGGGCTTGCTTTTACAAACACATGTTTCTGAAATGCCAAATTTGCATTTTAATCAGTGCATTCATACAGTGGTGAAAGCTCCTCCCAAAGGATCCAGCACTTGGTCAAAATGCCTGTTTTTGAGGCTTCTCCCAGCCCACAGTCTAGCATCGTTCAAGCCAAGTGCAAGTTTTCTTCTTTCTGTCTTTCACCATGCTTTTATCTACCCAGTATGTGAAATCCTCAGTCACTTCAAAACCAACCCCCACATTCATCCTTACTCCTCTTTCTCACAATACTTAGTAAAACATAGCAGTGCTTAGGCTGCTGCTGTGCTAGGTTCACTGTCATTATTTTCTTCCCCATCCTTCTGCTGTTTCTTTTTTCTTGATTTCAGTTATTAAATAATAATAATAATAAAATAGGTTCTATACTTGCTTTCTTTTGAGGCAGAGTGTTCACCGGTGTTTTGAGAGAAAAATGGAAAATAACTGCCAGAGCACTGGTAAATTATTTATAGGAAGTGGAATGTGCCATAATTAGCCATACTAAAATCCATTTTCCACTCCAAAAATGATCCTGCATTGTTGTCAACTGGAGTAAAGAGTAAAATCACTCTCAAACAACTTAAAACAATTAAGGGAATATTACATTAGACTGCAGTTGCATGAATATGCACACAAAGTCAGAGGTTTGAACCTCTTGGCAAAATTTTAAGAAGTGGGTTTAAATTAGATAGACACTTTTGGGCTGTTTGAGAAAAGCAGAGACACAGGCAGCATAAAAAAGGGCAAAAGTTATTGTCCAAAGTTGAACTTTGCAGAACAATAAGCCACAGACTGGAAAACTCTGGTTACGGTGACTTATCTCTAATGCAATTCTGTTTACAAGAATATACAATGTCTGCTCTCTGGAATCCAGGAGACAGTCAAGCTACAGTCCTCCTGCCAGTTCATCCTTGCCTTGCTTTTTTGTCTCAAAACCTTTTAGTTCCTATTTTCTTTTGTGTTCTGTACACAAAGCATTGCTGTCCAAATGCTTTCTCAGGTCTGGAGAAGAACTCCACGTCTTCTCATGACCAGAGAGTATTTTCCAAACCCCGCCACCATAAAGTTATATGTAAGTCTCTTTTCCTGAGAGCCGCACTCCCATGACCACTGGATGTATTTACGCCCTTTTCTGCCTGGAGCAATCACATGTTAAGGCACACCTTGCAGGCATTTATGGCCATCATCCTCCAGGAAGTGTCTTCTGATATTCCTCACAACTGTAGTCCTGAAGGGACTTGGTCCTAAAGACTGTAGTCCTCAAGAGTTTATTGGAAGTGTTTTACTGCAGAAAAGGTCCTGTTCCTAAACGGGGTCTAACCCTGGCACTCAGGACCTCACTGATATGTCTCTTGAAGCTCCTGACAGGTTGTTTGCCACTCCTCCATGGTCGTGTTCCTTGGAGTGACGGCTATCGGCTCTCTCTGCAGGGAAGAGTAATAGAGATTAAGGTGATCATCACTCCCACTTGTACCATTTTCTTTCTGGACTGAGTTATTCCCTGAGTCAGGAAATACAAGGGATTGTATTCTTCTCTCCACTTCATCCAAGGGCTGGGAAATCCCCTCGCACATTGAATGCCAAATGCCCAGTAGGCATCAACCTTCTCTCTGCGTGGGACTGAGCTTTTCAGTCGGCTCGGCTGCTTGTGTCAGCTGAGAGATCAAACACTACAATGATCTCCATGCAGAGATTAACAAAGTAATGGGTTGTTTTATCATGAGATAGGGAAGGGCGGTTGGCCTGAATTAATCAAAGCACATACGCCGGAGTCCAAGCTACATCCCTTGTCTCACAAAAACGCATCTCCCGCGGAGCTGCCTGAAGCGCCGTGCATCTGTCAGTCTGTCCCCACTGAAACTCTCAGCAGCAGTGCCGTGCTCAGCAGAGCATCTGTGGAGGAGAAGGTTCCGCTGGGATCCCCCTGCCCCGAGCACCGGCAGGCGCTGGAAGAGGAAAAGCCTGTTCCGTACCAGCGTGACTGGATTTCAAGGTTTCTTGTTTGTGCATACATTCCTCTCCCACCACCCCTTGCCTCTTCATCGTTTATCCTTGCATCCCGTATCCTTGGGGATTCTGCGGCCACGAGGAGCTGCACGCCGGGCGTGGGTAGGGACGGGCGAACACAGCGGCCAGGCCCCAGAGTGCACAGAGACACCTGCACTCCCCGGCCCCTCGGAGCGGGTTCTGCCCTGGGTTTAGCCCGGCTGACATCTGGGGCCGGGTGGGAAGAGCAGCACCCGCGCACACCCCCCGCCCCCGCCAGAGGGCGCCGGCGCAAAAGCGACCGGAGGTGGCGGGGACGGGCGGGGGGGGACGGACCGGGGCTCCGAGCGGCTCCGGGAACCGGCCCTGCCCTGGTGTGAAAGGGCAGCGAGCAAACAACCCCCGTGTTTATTGTCACTGCCGTGGGCAGGGTCACAAAGCAAGGCTACAGGAACTGCAGATCTAATAAAAGGGCTTTTAGGGAGCGGGGGGGTGGGGGGGGCGGTGGTTGGTTTTGGAGAGGGGCTGTTTATCAGGGGGTGTAGTGACAGGACAAGGGGGAATGGGGTTAAACTAAAAGAGGGGAGATTTATATGAGACGTCAGGAAGAAATCCTTCCCGGTGAGGGTGGCGAGGCCCTGGCACAGGGTGCCCAGAGAAGCTGTGGCTGCCCCTGGCTCCCTGGCAGTGTTCAAGGCCAGGTTGGATGGGGCTTTGGGCAACCTGGGCTGGTGGAGGGTGTCCCTGCCCATGGCAGGGGTGGGACTGGATGGGCTGTGAGGTCCCTTCCCACCCAAACCATTCTATAATTTTGGGTTGTGGGGGTCTTTTTTACCAAAATGAACAAATGTGTAATGCAGCTGGATGATCAGCCCCAACTGGTGCACCCCGAAAGAAGACAGCACCCAAAACACTTTGCTTCAAGCTGGAGCTTACAGGTGGGTTGGGATGGTTTGCTTTTATGGTGACTTCTGCAGCCTGAGGGCAGCAGGATGGTGCGGTGTCATGCCAGAGCGCTGCTGGGTTTCTCCTGCACCTCTTGTGGGAGATGGGGGTAGGAGGGGAGCATGGTGGCTCATGGTAGAGCTCAGACCCTTTTTTCCAGAGCATTGGAAGATTAGCCAGCTCTCAGTTCAAATCTGTTGGGAACAGCTAATGCAGAGGTTTACACTTGGAACTGCTTGCTCATTACTTGCAAAGAAAAGTTTAAACACGCAATTCGCTATTTTAGAGGAAAGGAGTAAGGCAGGACTTGGTTCTTTTCCTAACTGTCTCCAAGTCTTTGCTATTTTGAACATGGTTTTTGCAGGCATTTTCAACAGGTGCTAAACAAATCAGGTGCTCAAAATCCACTGAAAACCATGGATGTAGACAGTCTAATTCTCCTATGTCACAACTTTGTTTTCTAAACTTCCTGCCTGGATAACTGCACAGGGTGTCCTTTAAAATAAACATTTTGTTCAGCCAGTGAGGAATTCTCAGGTTGGGAACCATAGCCCTTGTAACGCAGCTTTTCTACTCAGATTTCTGCTTACCTGATCTGGTAGCTGTGGTAGCCGTTGTCCAGCATCTGTCTAAGAGCTCCCTGGAAATCACATGCTGTTGCTGTCCCACCTATTGCTTTGCATGACAAAAATCACAGACACATGCATTCAGGAATGAAGTAATATGCAGGCAGAAGTTTTGCTAGATACAGTTTTCGATACAGTCAGAAAATAGGAGGAGAAAGAGGGTAAACACCTTTGGGCATTAAAAAAGCCAAGAAGCTGAACGCACAGCCTGGACAAGCTCTAAATATGGTTGAGAAAGAGCAGGAGAAACAAGGCTTGGTCCTGAAAGCCAAGAACATGGTTCATATTCAATTCCTCCTGTATATATAGGAACAGAGGACTTTGTGCCTTTTTTTTTTTTACGTGAGCAAAACTGCATCAATGCTACCTGTCTCCATCAGCCTTTTTTCCTCTTACAGAGGTGCAGAAACCACCTGCAAGGCAGTCACATTTGCAGAGGTGTCACTTTTTTCACTTAAGACTTTCCCTGCGCTTAATGGAGATCAAAAGCATTTGAAACGCTGTTGCTATTCTTGAGTAGCATCTCAGAAAAATAGTCAGTAGGTTTGACCAAGAACACCATGTGTATGCAAGATTTTAATTGCATTCATTTCAACAAGGAGTAAGTCCTAACTTAATTGCCAGAAAACACTCTGTTCCATGTCTATATTTCAAAAAGTTGTATGTGGATAAAAATGTCAAGGATATGTCTAGAAACTATGCAACACCAGAAACAACCTTTTCCAGATTTGACAGAAATGCCACCTTCTGTCACAAGTTTTGATCAAGCAAATATAGGAAGAAAAAGCATACGCACGAGCATATGTTTTAGATTATTTTCTCATCATAGCCCCTTAACTGGAAGTTGACACATACCTATTCGTGATAATTGACAATATGAATCAACACAGTTTTCTAAGCGTTGACAGAACCAAATTGCATCTCAGTTCTGGAATTCAAACCAAGTCCTGGGGAAAAAAAAAAAAAGCAGCAAGCAATTAGATCCGTTTCTGAACTGTCACATAGGCACAGATCTTGCGAATGCAGCTATTTCACTTAAGTAGCAGCTTATCTTTCTATTCCTAAATTTGTAAGCGATTGACTTAAGCCCAGTCGAAATAAATCTCTCATAAAGGAAAAGACAAATGCCGAGTGGGTTTAAAAAAACCCGTTTCGAGCAATCCACCCTCTCCCACAGACCGAAGATAGTCTGTTAAATGTGCGGTCTTGCCGTTATAACTGCACCCGCAATAGAAGTTTTGCTGGGACAAATGTACCAGTCAGACAAGGTAACGAATATCAGCAGAAGCTGTACAAACAGAAGTGTGCAGTAGGCTGTGGTAGACAAATCAGGGGGGTTAGTAAAAGTGCTGTTCAGTCTTTTTTTAATTAGCACATACAAGCTAGGAAAGGTTTTTCAAGCCTTGGAGCGGTCAGCTGGGTTAAGTTACATTGTGCAACTCATCCACATTCCTAAATGGGATTTCTGTATAGTCATGGTTGAAAAATGGAGACCCCGTGGTTTTCATAGTTTTCTGATTCTCGGTACACACACATACAAATAAAAAAAAAAAGTAAAAAAAAAAAAGTGCTATTCTAGGTGTATCATGGTATTGCTTACAGAAAACTTATAAAGTTGCTGCTGCCTCCAACATCCTGAAGTTCATTTGCTGGCTTTAATTTGAAGTTAATTTTTGCCAATCTGACAGTAAGGGTCTGATTTGATTATGTGAATTAATTAAGAATCAAAAAGTCCAAAATTATATTTGATTCCTTGATCTTATTTTCAAATGCTAATCTAACAGAAGCGAGCTGGAAATACCCTTCCTTCACAAGGTGAGAAAGACTATTTGATCAATAAAGATCAGCACACCTGGAAGGCTGACAGGCGTTCATTTAAAAGTGAATGCCTTAGTTTAATGATGACAGCAAATCCACAGTGAGGATCGGAGCCATTCAGTAAATCACAGAGGAGCTGCGTGGGAATGGCTTCATTAGTCACACGTTTTTATAGACTCCAGTGCTTTGGCAGTCACTGGCATGGACAATAAAAAGGGTTTTTAAGATTCCCTGTGTGACTGCACATGGCCTCATGCCGTCTGAAACAGACGGTGATATAGACCTTTTGCTCCACACAATAACTTAACTGGTCCCGGGAGCGATAATGCCACTACAGGGCTGCTGGTGCCCGTGCAAAGCAAGGAAAGATTACATCAGTGCTTTCTGATGGGGCTGCACAACTGTTGTGACAGTTCCTGGGTCTAAGTCCTTCCTCGCCTTGCTCTTTGGCCTTTAGAAATGTGGAGCCAGAAGGAAACGGGCTCTGAGGCGTTGACGGCATTGAGGTGATCTTGAAAGGCCTTCAGACCCCTTGCAGAAGAAGCAGCAGCACATCGCTTTCTGGGTTTTGTATCCCAACTTGGCCATGCCTCTGAGTACAGAAAATGACCTCAGGCTGGACCTGGTGGGACCCTCAGCCCCCAGTTAGATGTCCAGTCTCCCAACACAGCGCACAAGCAGAGCAGGAGCCTTGCAACCCAGCCAACGTGTTACGACCAGGAGGGAGCAGCTCTGTGCCCCACAAACGTAGAGCCAGAACTAACCGTGTTTAACGGCAGAAGCTAACCTCCCCTCCCAGCAAGGGACGTGACAAGTGTGGCTCTGGCTGGTTCTTCTCTCTTCAGTCTCTGCAGATGATGGACACGTGCCTAATACAGTTGCATAGAAAATATTCCATGTTACAGCAATAAGCCAAACAGAAAACAGATTACCAGTCACAAAGAAAAAACATTAAGAAAGGCACAAATGATACCACTCAAAAAAAAAAAAAAAAGAGAAAGTAATTAGCAACATCCTTGTGGGAACTGGACGAGAGGAGGAGATAGCCTTGTCAGTGGCTATGGGGTACTCTACGAAGGGAAAGGGAAAGTGAAAGGCTGAAGCTTTAGATAGCCTAGGGTTTCTGACCACCCATCTAATGTTTTTTGTCTTTGAACTACAAATACAAATCTAAATACAAATTAATCCCCAGCTCTGTCTGGGTTTGAACATAAGGATGCAGGTCCGGAAAAGAAATGCATTAGGTGGAAAGGGGAACCAGGCACCCCTTGTCCTGCATCTGTCGGTAGCACAACGATCTTCACAGTGCAGCTGTCTGGAAAACCCTGGTCTCCCAAATTGTAGTTTGAGATTTCCCACAAGTGTTTCTTTCATGGTAAAAAAGCCATGCAGTTCTTAACAAGTAAGCATCTGCCTTGGTATTGAATACTTTTGTTTGTATTGAGCCAAGTGAGAAAGAAAGCGGAAATCAGGAGCCCAAGTTTCAGGAGAGGAAAAAAAAAATTTTTTTCTCTGAACACCCTGATCTTGATCTGTAGTCATCTGAAGACATAGACAAAGCAGCTGAAATGTGCCTGGAGATTTATGAAGCTTTGACTCACACCCAACTGCTTTGTTGCACACCACACTAGCACTCTCACTTTGCTGCATTTTCCACTCCGCACAACAGATTTTAACGTTCAGTTGGGTGCTAGCATAAGAATTCGAGCATCAGGAAGAATCGCCCATCCCGATCTACATCTTCAAAATGATCAAGCTTTTTAGCTGCCAGAATCTGCTCTAAGAGGCTATGAGGTTTGCACGGCTAGAAGGCAGCGTGCTCTGCAGCCTCCTCACTCTTTAAGCACTCCATAAGCTTCATTTTTGGTGATTTCCCAAGTTACAGTGCAGCAGTCATGACCAAGGCTGGACTGAAGCCTTGCAGAGAGAAGGTGTTTATCTGAAGTGCTCCAAAATGAATTGGTCCAGGAGGCTGGTTTGGCTCATCCCCTGGTGAAGGGACAGGCTTTGGCTTAGCAGAGAGGCTGTCTGCAATGAAACCCTTCCTCCAGAGAAACCCCTCAGGGGACAGCTGGCTTTCAGGAGTTCCAGCAGGTGTGTCCATATTACTGTTTTAGCCATTTTTCTCCCCGACCCATGAGCAGCACATCTTTGTCTGCAGCACTGGCGAAGGAATAAACACTTCTCTCTTTCCCCTGAAAAGCTTACCAAGAGTTGGGAACCCCGTGCACTAAAGCGTCGCGGACCCTTTCCCTTCAGAATCATAGAATCATAGAATGGTTTGGGTTGGAAGGGACCTCAAAAGATCATCTAGTTCCAACCCCCCTGCTGTGGGCAGGGACACCCTCCACTAGACCACATTGCCCAAAGCCTGATCCAACCTGGTCTTAAACACTTCCAGGGATGGGGCCTCCACAGCCTCTCTGGGCAACCTCTGCCAGGGCCTCACCACTCAGTAAAGAATTTCTTCCTAACATCTAATCTAAATCGACCCTCCTGCAGCTTAAACCCATTCCCCCTTGTCCTGTCACTACACTCCCTGATAAACAGTCCCTCACCAGCTTTCCTGCAGGCCCCTTCAGGGACTGGTAAGCCGAAATTAGATCTCCCCAGAGCCGCCTTTTCTCCAGGCTGAACAATCCCAACTCTCTCAGCCTGTCCTCATAGCAGAGGTGCTCCAGCCCTCGGATCAGCTTCGTGGCCTCCTCTGGACTCACTCCAACAGCTCCATGTCTCTCCTGTACTGGGGCCCCCAGAGCTGGACGCAGCACTGCAGGTGGGGTCTCACCAGAGCGGAGCAGAGGGGCAGGATCACCTCCCTCGACCTGCTGGTCACACCTCTTTTGATGCAGCCCAGGACACGGTTGGCTTTCTGGGCTGCAAGCGCACACTGCCGGCTCATGTTGAGCTTCTCATCAATCAATACCCCCAAGTCCTTCTCCTTAGGGCTGCTTTCAATCCATTCTCCACCTATTCTCAGCCTATAGTCGTGCTTGGGATTGCGCCGACCCACGTGCAGGACCTTGCACTTGGCCTTGTTGAACTTCATGCGGTTCACATGGGCCCACCTCTCCAGCCTGTCCAGGTCCCTCTGGATGGCAGCCACTGACACTGGGTTTTGTGGCTATTGTTCTGCTCTTGATTACACATTGCTCCCAAACAACAGGGTGGAGAGCCCAGGGATCCTGATGCTCAACACTTCCCTGCTTCGTGCAGACACTCCCTTTGAGCCTCCAGCACGGAGTGAATCCTGCGCCCCTTCAGGAGACAACTCCGATGATTTCCTAAGCTTGGTAGCAGTTGCTGCCACAGTTCAAGTTGTATGAGGTTAACACGGATTTTTTGCTGTAACTCAAGGGCACAGACATTGGGCAGAAGATAGCAGACAACACAGCAGAGCAAGCACGCAGCAGGGAATCGTTTTGAAAGAGGTATCTGAGAGGGACAGAAGCTCCTGCTGTCCGTTCTGTACAGGAGGAGCTGGGAATCTCCGATTTCTTGCAAGATTTCACCAGTAAATTGACTCAAGTCTCTTGCCGCTTGCAGTAAGCAGTCTGCTGTCCCAAAGTTACTTAACTTTGTTGCCAGGAGGGGAGAAAATTCAGTTCACTGTCTATTGTTATCACTCCCTTTTTTAAGAAGAAAGAGAGAGTCCTCTGTTTCACAACCAAATTCTATTATTGCCACAGCCGTGAATAAACCAAACCACAGTAAATGGGAAGGATTAGTAACCAAGGACAAAGATAAATACAGCGCACATAAAAATGTCACATCCCTAGTAACTTCTGAGAAGTATATTTCTTTTGTCTCTGACTCTTGCCTTTCCCTTGCACATCTCTCTCTTTTAAACACAATCTGGAGCTTGTTTTCCCCACCTGCAGAGATGAAGAAGCGTGTGGTGGGTGTCCACCAAGCCACTTGCAAGTACCCAAGACTGCATCCATGTGCACCGACTTAATTAGATCGATTCCCTCATGTTTGTGGCTTTTTCACAGCGTGGTCTCTGCAAACACGTAGGAACACAATTCCTGCCCTGAGAGATGTAGGAACAAAGCTTTAGAGTCATTCTGACCATTTTCTCTTTGGGGTTGCATTCTGTGCTTTCAGCCACATGTTTCATCCAGGTCTGATCCACAGGCATAAATCCTGGAGCATGGCAGTTGCTTTGAACCTGAAGCGATGGGCGCAGAGCTCAAATTAACGCGGCTTCTCCGAAGCCGAGACTGTCCTTCAGCTAACACAGCCCTCACACTCCCCAGGGCTCTGAGCGCTGCTAATTCAGTCTGGTCAGCCCGGGCACCATCCTGCGGTCTGCCCGCTCTACCTGAAGTGGCGTTGAAAGGAAGAGTTCAGATGATTGCCATGTTTTTGTAAGACATGGTGAAGTTAAGAAAATCCAGATCAAGAGTTACATTCTTTCTGAACAGGCAACAACAGAAAGAGTCTTCCTAGAGAATCTAGAACAAAGTCTTCTAACATCACAAAATGAAAAATCCTCTTTTACAGAGTTAATTGAAGCCACCTTGTTGCAAGAAACCTGAACCAAAAGTAGAATTAACATCCTGATCACATCCTTCCCTGGAGAACTGTAACTTGCAGGCAGGAAACAAACGCTTTCTACAGTTTAAACCGATACCAAGTATTCTTAAGAATGTAGCTCCTTCCCACATGCTGGCCACCAATATCAATTTTTAAACCTCAATATGAAAAATTGTAGCTCAATGTAGTTTTACAGGAGATCTGAGAATTCCCAGCAAGTCGTATTCATCATGTGGTAATGAAATCAATACCCAATTTTCCTTTTTTTCAAAGGAACATTTTTCACTTCCTTTTGTTGTCATCTTTGGCCTCACTAAATAACTTCTTGCTGTACCTTTAGTACATATATTATGTGATCATAACGAGGCTTACATGCAACTCAGAGTCCTTACAGAAAAGAGAAAGACGTAACTGTTTAAGGAAAATTGGAGATAATTTACTCTCACCCAGTACACTTTCCATATTCTGGAACTTCTAACACTACCTGAAAGGCAGAGACTTGGTGTATTTCCAGAGCAGTATTTCTGCCCATAATAGGATCATATCAGCGCAACACTCCTCCTTGTATGTTTTCGTATGAACGGGTCAATTCAAACAGGGTACCTGCAATAACAAGTTCTTCCGATGATCTGTAACAACTATCGCACCAGTGAACCACGAAGATCAGTAACTTGGACACTAATGGAGCATTGCCTATTTCTGCCTCAAAATTTTATCTTTTTTGTCTGCTTTATCATTTATGTATCACAATATAGAGATGTTTCAGAGGGTGCTTTTGTGAATAACAAAGACATACAGTTAAACTGGGAAACTAGACACATGAGTAATTTAGGGTACGGTAGCAAGTTGCCGTATCTGCTAAGCTACTGTTCACTAGACCACATCCACTAAATTGCAATAACTCTGTGTTTCAAAGTTTAGCCAGTGGTAAGCGCAAAGTGATGCACTTTAGCTGAGCACTCTTCATGAGGGATGAAGAAAGGCAGAATCAGTCAGGGGTAAAGAACGTGCTCACGATAGTCGCTGTGACTCGGCGATGCACGGTTTGGGATAGCCTGCTTGCCAGAGGTAACTGCTTAAATTAGTGCTTCAGGGAAAACAAGTCCTGAGAGGGGGAAAGAAAAAAAAAAAAGCTTACTGTTGTTAGTCTTTCCAAACTCTTTACATCTCTATGTTTTTTGGTAGTGGTTTTAGTTTTTTAAAACTTTCTCTCACTTATTAGCTCGCCACCCAGTTATTGGGTATGGGATATGCTTCCATTCCCTGCAGCATTTGATCCAGATCCCTTTTAGATACAAAAAAATTAATGTTTTCAATTTAAATAGGGACCTTGTCATTTCAGGAAATTATTCTTGAAAGAAATATAGTTTTGTCTATTTATCTGGTTACGTAGGCACCGATCCCCTTTGAGCTGGCAGATTTGCAGGCTCTCCCTGATACTGGTCTGTTGGGAAAGCAGCTGGCTTGAATTCTGCAGGTGTCACCGTCTCCTGCCTCTGTCGCTCAGGCAGTTGTTTTCCTGCAGGTTCTTCCCAGTACAAGAGACATATTTCTTGCTCTTACGGAAATCCATATCGTCCTTCCCGGTAACAGAGGGTACTGCTGCTTTGCTTTTTATGAGTCCTTTATCTCAAGGGCAGCTCAGCCCTCACAGACAGAGCATGACCCCTTTTACTGCATTTTCTACTGCTGCTTCATCTTATACTTACTATCCAACAGCATTTCTCTGTTTTAAGAATTCAACTCAAAACCACACTGCACCTTTACAGAAAAAGAAGAAGAGAAGCTACTTTAAACTGGCCAAAAATTTAGAAGTACCTTCTTCAACTTTGTTTTGAGATGAAACACACGTATTTCTAGAATGCTGCGGCAGCAACTAAACATTTTCAGAAGCTCTGCTATGTCTTTATGTTGCACTTCACTGGATTCTAGTGAAAAGCCCAGGATGTTAAGCACTGAAATGCCACTTCTTTCCCAAGCAGTTACAGAAATACAGACCACTGCAGAGATGTATCTTCTATGGAAGTTGTGCCAGAATAACATTCAAGCTTCAGCATCGATTGTCAAATCTCTCTGTTGGAAACCATACATCTTGCCACACGTAGCCATTTAATCTTTCTTCTCACTTTATATGTCCATCTTTGTGGGGGGTTAACCCTAGCTGGAGGCCCGGTGCCCACCCAGCTGCTCTATCACTGCCCCTCCTCAACTGGATGGGGGGAGAAAAAGTGCGATGAAAGGCTCATAAGTTGAGATAAGGGCAGGGAGATCACTGAGCAATTACCATCATGGGCAAAACAGACTTCACTTGGGGAAAATTAATTTAATTTACTACCAATCAAATCAGAGTAGGGTAACAAGAAATAAAACCAAATCTTAAAATACCTTCCCCCCACCCCTCCTTTCTTTCTGGGTTTAACTTTATTCCCAGTTTTCTCTACCTCCCCCCCAGCAGCACAGGGGGACGGGGAATGGGGGTTACGGTCAGTTCCTCACACGGTGTCTCTGCTGCTCCGTCCTCCTCAGGGGGAGGACTCCTCACACTCTGCCCCTGCTCCAGCCTGGGGTCCCTCCCACAGGAGACAGTCCTCCACCAACTTCTCCAACATGAGTCCTTCCCATGGGCTACAGTTCTTCACCAACTGCTCCAGCGTGGGTCCCCCACAGGGTCACAAGTCCTGCCAGCAAACCTGCTCTGGCGTGGGCTCCTCTCTCCACAGGTCCTGCCAGGAGCTTGCTCCAGCGTGGGCTTCCCACGGGCCACAGCCTCCTTCAGGTGCCTCCACCTGCTCTGCCATCATCCTCTATGGGCTGCAGGTGAGTATCTGCTCCACCATCAACCACCATGGGCTGCAGGTGAGTATCTGCTCCACCACCAGCCTCCACAGTCTGCAGGAAAACAGCCTGCCTCACCATGGTCTTCTCCACAGGCTGCAGGGGAATCTTTGCTCTGGTGTCTGGCTCCTTTTTCAGTGACCTTGGTGTCTGCAGAGTTGTTTCTCTCAAATATTCTCACTCCTCTCTCCAGCTGCTGTCATGCAGCAGTTTTTTTCCCCTTCTTAACTATGTTTTCCCAGAGGTGCTACCACCATCGCTGGTGGGCTTGACCTTGGCCAGCGGCGGGTCCGTGTTGGGGCCAGCTGGCATTGGCCCTGTTGGACATTGGGGAATCTTCTCACAGAAGCCATGCCTGTAGCCCCTCCGCTACCCAAACCTTGCCACGCAAACCCAATACAATCCGAGACATTGATTTTCTCTGTTTTGATTTTTACCAAGGGGCGGTTAAGACAGCAAAACGAACAATAGCAATACTTTGTCCAGAAGTGCATCTGAGTGCAGAACAATACCTTTCAACACCCAGTAAACAAAGAAACTGTGGCAGGATGTCAGCTTTAATCTTAACCTCAAAGCAAATCAAAACCAAAGCTTGAGAGGACTCATCTCTCGATTTCTCCCTCCCCATGAGGCTCCTGGTCTGTGGAACAGAAAAGGGGGGAGGAACCAAAAACCAGCTTTTTAAGATTTAAAGGGATGCTGCGATTTACCCACTTTATAAGTGAGCTAGGAGCAGTCATGGCCTTGTAGATTAGGCACAGTAGTTCACAGCTGAGTTAGTCATCATGAGCCATGTCTTCCACGGAGCCTGTCGTGCTGGGGTCTTGCCTGGCTGCAGAGCAGCAGACCCAGAAACCATCCCTCTCAGCAGTCTGCTGCAACAGCTGAGCGCAGCTGAGCGTTTGCGCTTCCCAGAGGAAAACAGACAAAACTGCTTCGCTCTCAGGGGCCTGTGCAGGTTTTAAGCTCAAAAGGACAGAGCCAAAACAGACCAAGAAGCTGCACTCACCTTTTTGCCTCGTGGGCTTTGCTGTTCAGCAAATATTGCTCAGGCTGATGTGCAGACTTTTCCCAGGCAGAACGTGTCCCCTGTGAGAAAAAGCAACTTATTTCTCAAAGGATCTCTGCTGTCATGAGCATTTAGGGTGGCAAAATAAAACTCAACTTTTAGAACTTGCTCATTTTTATTATTCTACTATAGCCCAATAAAGTCTGTATCTTCATAAATAGGACCACTATGGTTCATTAGAAAAATGTTTAGTAACTGTCATCTTTGAGAAGCACGTACTTTGCCCTAGCTTTAGGAGATTTCTTCTTTATCCCCCAGCAGAGTAGAAAATCTTGCAGTTGTTTTGTACTCAGGAAAAGGGGAACCTTTCCTGTGATGACAGGGAACTGCCTGACACTTGGATGCTATTGGGACTTGAAAATATTTTCCAAGCTCTGTTGGCTACTTTTCGTTTTATTTTCCTTCCACATCTCTCACACCAAGTCTTAGTTTAGAGCTTATTTCATTATTTTAGCATTCTTTACATTCATGTGTTTGTGTACAGGTACACATACGTACAGCTACAGTGCAATATATTGCATTTACTATTGGCTGCACAGGGAAGGCTCATGTCTTTGACCCAAGGAATAGCTTATCTTGAGGAAATGGCGCGACCGTAACACAGTGCCTCTTCAGAGCTGCGCTCTGCCGATTGCTCCAGATCCTCTCATTTTGTGCATCTTCCTTCCTTCTTGCCTGTTTCTCACCCCGTGGTAGCTGGGAATGCCTTTGCTGGGCCTTGAGACACCAAAACACCAGTCCTTTGTAATCAGAAATCGTCCCGTGCCTCTGGCAGATCTGTTTCTCCACTGAAGGGATGCCTTGCCCTGTAGTTTCTTTGCATAAGGCACATCAGAGCAACTTTAGGAGCTAGCTCAGCTTTACTGTTGCAGTGGCTCTGGCACAACTGTGTGACAGAAGTGAACCATTGTCCACAGGTAAACCACAGGAACTCCTTTCCAGCAGACTAAGGCACCACTCACTGAAACTCTGTCTTTTGTCTTGTGTGACGGTATTTGCTTGACTTTTTTGGTTCCCACAATTCTGCTCGGTAGACTCTAGTAAGAAGCTATAACGTGGTGGAGCAAAATTCTCCTCTAACCTCTTTCTGCCTTTACTTTTGATCATGAGTTTGTTTCAAATTTAGGAACCAAACTAAGGGACTATTGATACATACTGAACCAATAGCTCAAACTGTGCATAAACTGACCCAAAACCCAGAGAAACAAATGGAAAACCTCCCAACTACCCTTAGGGGGCTTTAGATCAGATTGTGAAACCAATTGTACTGGATCATGCTGCATCTGAGACTATGTCAGGTGTGCTTATGGTCTCACAGTCCTTCTCATCAATGACTATCTCAGGTGCTTGCAGAGTGACAGCATTTCCCATGCCCTGCACCTGGACTTACAGATTTAGTTAAGTCAACAGAACTGGACAAACATTTGTGGGCTGAGATGACAAGATTGCACTGAAAACAGTACAACAAATCCCAGCAGCAACAACTTACGACTCCTGCCCTGAGAGCTACGTTCATACACCTGGAGCTGCCAAGCCAAGTGGCAGTATGCTAACCTTACCATAGTTATTCATTGACGAACAGCCGAGTTTTGCAAAGGCCTGGGATTGAGGCATTGGATTGGGATTCCTGAAATAAACTTTGCTATTGACTGTCTCTGGGACACTCTCCAAATGAGTCAGGGTTAGATTCCAAGCAGCCTTGAGGAAATGCCTTGCGGCTTGCTGGAAATCAACCCCAGAGTCATGTGTCTGAGGTGCCCGCTGCAAGGGGCTGGTGCAGCCAAATGGGCCAGAGCTGCAGAGCCTGAGCAAGAACTGTGGGAGCAGCATGCTTAGAAGGAGCAACAAAGTGACCAGTTAAACAAAAATGTGCTTTTCCAAATCTCTCCTCCAATTTGCTGCTAGATTGAGCCATAAATGTGTTTTAATATGGGGCTGCTGTATTTCAGACCAATACTTTGTCCAGGAGGAAAGCCCACATGTTGTGTTAACAACTGCAATACAGTTCTCCATGGGCACACCAGAGAGAGTCCTAGCTTGTACTTAATAGTTCTAAGTGCCTCCCCATGTTGGGACACGAGTCTGTGCAGCTTTGAGCACAAAGGGCATCACATGTTAAACTTATCATGGGAACACTGCGGTGCAGCGCTGCCCAGAGTTGTGCAGCATCCTTAGCCTTTACTGTTCACCTCCATGGAAATTTGAGGTGCTTATCTTCAAGATCAACAGACAAAACATGCAGAAAATGGAGGGAGGGGCAGGGAGAGCACCAACAGGCTTTGGAAGTCCCTTCCTTTTCAGGACAGTTGTGTGCGTCTCTTGGTAAGGCTGGGAGAAGGTGCTTGGCAATGACAGTGCTGGTCTTTGCTGTGCAGACTCAGCAATCCCAAAAGATGGCCCAATTTAGGAGAAACATCACTTCTTACTTACCAAGGAGTTTTTCTAGCTGCATCTGGGTGATACATTCCTCAGCCATTTTTCATATTCCTGATTTTCTTGACTTATATTCCTTTGTTTTTATCTTTTTGCTTCATAGTTTGCTCTTTGAACATTCCTGCTCCTCCATTAACTTTTGCATAGTTAAAAATGATATAAATTATGTTTATGATAATCTACAACACTGAAAAGGATCAAGTACCTCCCAGCTTACAGTGATAGCCATTGGTTTAAAGGACAGAAACGAGGGTGACACCCCCTACTTATAGGATAGCAGAGAGAACAAAATGACACATCTGCCCTGGACAAACAGCATTGGTTGTCTTTGCCAAAAATACAACCTTCAAAAGGTAAGGCTTCAGAAGAGACATCATGGAGATGAAAATCAACATACCTAAGGAAACTGTAAATATAGTGAGAGGAAGCCAGAAATATGAATGAGAGTGTTTCGGACCACACAAGGAGTTGGTAGGCAGCTAGCCCTTCTGTCTTGAAGTTATTTGATGTAATTTATCACATCTGCAAGCACATACAAAACTCCATTCTTGGGATTATCTTGTTATTTTGTCCCACTAACTGCTCTGTACTGCTTTTCAAATGCTTGCCAATGGCTCTCCAAAGCAAAGGGCTAAGAAACCACTGTCTGACACTCCAGGCTGAAAACAAGTTCACCACGTTGAGATTTTTACACTCAGGAAACTCAAAAAGTTTCTAATTGTCTATCAAAGATAGAAGGAAACAAATGTGAATCAACAGTGCCATATACATTCCCTCTTAATATTTATGAAAGCAAATGAAATTAGTATCATTGATCACAAATAGTATAACAGAAAGCATCTGCCCATCCCACAGTCTCATAGGCCGTTAGGAGCTACAAAGTTTGGGCATCTTCTCTGTAAAAACCAAAGAAAACTATTGTTTCTGAACAATTTTTCTTTTATGATCAAAAGTATGCTCAAATCATTCTTTTGGATTTGAAGAACTATTTAATGTCTTTGTAATAAAAGATTTCAAAAGCAAATGGTTCTTTAGACATCATCTTTTCTTCTAATGGACAGGCTTTACAAGGGTATGGAAAAGTCTGCATGAGGTTTCTATAACAATGAAAGAATTCCGATTTATTGACAGAATGGTCCAGAATAGGAAACTTGATTTGCAAGTTGATCCAAAGCTAAACAGCTTCAATTTTCATTCCTCTTTTAATTGCATTCTATTCTCTGCAATTTCAACCACGCTGTTTCCTTCAATGCAATCCTAAACAAAGCTTTCTTTGTTAAGATTTTATGGAAATAGAGCCAAAAAATATTTCTGACTAAAAATACTTCTTTTGTCTTCAAAGAAATGTAAAGGTTTAGCCCAACAAATTACAAGAAAGATGAAAATAGCAAAAAGTCTCCAGAAGTTCTTAGCATTGAAATGTCTTTCACATGTTTGTTTGTTACATAACTTGTAAAGGCAAAGCTATGCTAATTAATTAAGAAATTAAGTAAAAGAAAAGGTGAAAATGTGAGAGACTTACATATGATTGTGCCTGTTACTGTGAAAATTAGGGTAGACACAAGAAAGTAAAAGGCAACAGGTTTGAAACAGATAAAGTGTGTTTTATTACCTCAATGAAATAAATTTGAAATTCATAGTCATGTAATAAAATTGTAGTCAAGAGCTTAACAGGATCCAGTAAAGGGCTAGAGACTCACAAGATTAAGAAGAACATTCATGTTTACCAGAAAGAGAACATAAATGCAGAAGAGGACTGAGCTCTTCTGCTCCCTGAACGAAGCCCTCTCACTGTGTCAGCACGAAGTTTCTCTGACCTGGTGATGGGTGAGTCACCAGCCCAGGGCAGTGTATTTTATGTGTGTACAAATTATGTGCCTGCTGACCCTTAGGTGTTTTTTCCATTTCTTTGGATAAGGAAACAGCATCGCCTCACTGTCTGTAGCATCTCCTAGGTGACTGATTTTGCAGTTGCAGAAGTACTAATGTATAGTCTGGAATTTTCAAAAGAAATGTTGTAGTTTTGTGCTTCATTGGGTGCACTCAGGTCCAGGCAGGTTATTCAAAGCAAAATGGGTGACATATAAAAGCAACTCCTGTAAATTTGTTTTAGGTATTGGAGAGAAAAGAGTGAATTTTGCATTCCTGATGCAGAGGTCAGAAAATTGAGAACAGAAGCATGTAAAAAAATAGCAAGCACCTAAATAATGTTATGGAAATTACACACGCCAGCCAACATAGCAGGGCTTGATGCTAAGTTTCCCCATAAGCCAAAAGACAAACTCCTTTATGATAGTGCTTTCTATTAATAGCACTACAGCTCGAGCTGGGTGCCTCTGAAGAGGGACCCCGAACAAAGAAATTCCTGGGCATTTATACCCTTACAATCTAAGTTCCCCTCCCCTCACACGATGGTTCAGACCAATAGTAATATTAAGGTCTGGGGCCGTCTTGCTTTTTATTGGTTTGATTTGTTTGCTGTTTTGTTACTAAGCGGTTGCTAAGTGGTCATCATCTTATATCCAGTATCACATCCTCTTAGGTCGGTTTTGGCCAATTCTGTAGTTAGGTATTCGGCATGTTGTCGTACAGTTGTTACAGTTCACGTGCCACGATCTATAGGCTTTGTCCAGTCTAGCTATTAATGTCTAAGCTGCTAGCTCTAAGTTTCAACTAACTTTCTCTACAACAGTCCTCTCTGTTTTTATTAACATTCCTGTTATCATATGGGAGCAGAGTATTTGTAGCCTCTAAGGTGTGATCACTGTTGAGACAACATTGGATCATTTTAAAAACTAATAACCCATAAAAAATTTGTTTTGCCTAAGCTCTTAAATTTGGTACCCAGGAGGTAAGACCACACTTTTTGGAATCCTGCTGGAGTATTGTCCAACTGTATTTTATGCATTAATTTTATTTGTTCCCATAGCTTTCAGACATCAACTGGAATCCTTTCCCTCTGTGTAATAAGCACTGCAAATGTCAGCAACTTCACCCGTAACCAGGAGCAGTAAAACCCCTTATTAACAGTCTTGGATGGTCTGCTAAACTAAGCATCTGGAGAGTCCCATGTCCAAGTAGCCCTGGAAAGGAAACAGAAATGACCTGACTTCGTAACTAACTCCTTCGTCCTTCAGAAATTCAAATGGTTTCAGTCTCCAAAGTAGAAATCATGGTAGGTTCCTCCATCAGCAGTCTTTGTTCATCGACTGAATGATCCTCAGGTAGCTGTTTAATGTGCAATTGGTGGATCCAGGCTTCCTTCCCCGTAACTTTTATGGCAAAGAAAGAACTTAATAAGACAGTATGCGGTCTCTCCCACCTGGGTTCCAGTTTAGATTTATGGGAAAATACTTTTATTAAAACTCAATCCCCAGGCTGAAAATCATGTACCTGTATCTCTGGAGGGGTGGGTTGGTACTGCTGAGCATGATTCCTTTTATGTTTTAAACTCTCTTGTAAATGCATTTGTATCCCCAATGCAAATTTGGTAACCTGTAGATCTCCATCTAGGAGGCTGGTCCTAGCGGGGACGAAGGTCCCAGCTACAGCTAAGTGTCTGCCAAACACTACTCCTGTGGATGACCGCGCTAGAGGTTGGTGAGGGGTATTTCAATATCCCAATATAACATAGTAATATTCCCTAAAACTTCAGGCCATTTCAAACCTATCTGACTATAAGTTCAAATAGTTTTATTGTTTCTTTTACTTTCATCGCAGCTTTTGATACGAGCTGGACAGTGTATTACAGCAATTTCCCTTGGAAGCTTAATAGCTTCCAACAGCATTCGGATTTCAGTTCCATTAGAAATATTCTTTCCTGCCGAGGTAAGGAACTCCCATTCTTTCCATAGCATAGCCATTGCATGACACACTGCAAAAGTGTAATTAGAATCGGTATAAACAGTTATCCGCTGATTACATCCCCACCAGGCTGCTTTGTTAATATAGTTCAGCCCCTTGGGCACTCACCAAGGGTTGTAGAAGTTCTGCTTCAAGTTCCTCACCACTGCATGATCTGTGTGTCCTTCTCCATTCACATCGTATGAAGATCCATCAGTGAACGGGGTTAGATCAGAGTTCTCTGGAGGTTGATCTTGCAGATCTTCCTGTACATGGCTGGAGTGAAACACTACCTTAGCACAATCATGATGTGGCTCACAGGTAGTAAAGTTGCTGGATTCAAAACATTACATCTTTTTAAAATAATATTATCCGCATTTAAAATTGCTAATTCACAACAATGTGCTCTTTGTGGGGACAAGGCTTGTTGTGGCATGTTGTTTAAGAATCAGTTCTACTTCATATGGGGCATGCGCAGTTCTTGGGTGACTCAGAATTAATCATCTGCTTCTTTCTATGATCGTCGCTGCTGCTGCTCTCACTTTAATACAGAAATTATTCCCTGCTGCTACAGGATCCAGTTGAGTTGAGTAATAAGCCACAGGGCAGCGATGTGAACCTAGCGTTTGGATAAGGACTCCGCTAGTTACTCCTTTGTTCTCATGCACAAATAGTTCAAAGAGCTTGGCAATCCCAGCATCGGAGCAAAAGCTAAAGTTCCTTTTACAGCTTGGAAAGCCTTTTCTCTCTCTGGACCTCCACGTATAGGTTCCAATTCCTCTGCCTTGGTAGCCTCTGTCCATGGCTTAACTCCAGGGTCTGCAGTATCCTGCTGCGCCTAAAAGTCCTCACAGTTCTTTCTTTGTTACCAGTTGAGGTATTTCTACAATAGTCTGGACCCATTCTGTCCTTCTGTTAATATCAATTCTAAATATTTTACTTTCTGCTGACACAGCTGAAGCTTAGAAAGAGAAGCACGGTGACCCGTTCTCTGCTAAAGCAGTACATAGAAAAATAGTATCTTTCAAGCAATCTTAGTATGTCTTGCTGGCAAATAACAAATCATCTACATATTGTACAAATACCTTTCAAATTTTCTCTTTGCCACCCTGGCATGTGATCCTTAAAATAGTTGCAGCTGTCAGAGGTGGTTTGGTTCGCAAACACACTTGCTATCAATTTATTATTAAAATTAACACTGAAGGTGGGGGAGGAACATTTTGCGCACACACACCCCCCCACTGCTGCTGGCCGCATTGCAAGAGGATTAGGGATAACATTAGAAACCACAGGGTAAGGCCAAGCAAAAGCAACAAGCGACACAGGGGGAGGAGTGTAGGGTGGTGTGGAGACCAGCTCTGAAGGTGCCTCAGTGAAATTACTCACAATTACTGCAGCTAAAGTTCTTCCTCAAGGTTTTCGTACTCATTTTTGACCATGCTCTTTATGGTGGTCATATGCCCAATTATTTCATACATACCGCTAAACCGTTTGCTGGGATTTTTCATTTTCTAAAGTTTTCTGGAGCGTAGCTCATTTCTTTAATTGAACGATCCTTTGCAAGGCCATACCCCTGCTCCTCTAAGTGTTGGCCAGTCTTCCTTACACAATGCTATTCCTCTTTTTTTTTTTTTGCCAGATCCACAGTGCCATCTATTTTCCTCCAATTTTTTAGTACTTTGGCTAAGGGCATCCCCTTCTTTATGCCGGGTAAGTTCCCCATATCTGTATGCTATATTTGTGTGCCTTACACTGATCAGGCCACGCACATCTATCCTAGCACACTTTCAACATGGGACTCTAATCCACTCAGACTCAGAATACCTAGAGCACTCTTCCAAAGTGGGACCTGAACCCACTCAGACTCAAAATACTTAGAACAAGGTATTGGAATTTTAACATGCACCAATTTAGGAACGGAATTTTAACACTCACCGATTGGCACCTCCTGTCTCCAAAGTTCCCAAGTGAGCTCTCCCGATGCCGGCAATTGGACGTTTGAGACAAGAGAGTCCAACATCCATCGGTGGTTGCCTGGAGTCCCATCTGGGTCACCAAACTGTTATGGAAATTACACACGCCAGCCAACATAGCAGGGCTTGATGCTAAGTTTCCCCATAAGCCAAAAGACAAACTCCTTTATGATAGTGCTTTCTATTAATAGCACTACAGCTCGAGCTGGGTGCCTCTGAAGAGGGACCCCGAACAAAGAAATTCCTGGGCATTTATACCCTTACAATCTAAGTTCCCCTCCCCTCACACGATGGTTCAGACCAATAGTAATATTAAGGTCTGGGGCCGTCTTGCTTTTTATTGGTTTGATTTGTTTGCTGTTTTGTTACTAAGCGGTTGCTAAGTGGTCATCATCTTATATCCAGTATCACATCCTCTTAGGTCGGTTTTGGCCAATTCTGTAGTTAGGTATTCGGCATGTTGTCGTACAGTTGTTACAGTTCACGTGCCACGATCTATAGGCTTTGTCCAGTCTAGCTATTAATGTCTAAGCTGCTAGCTCTAAGTTTCAACTAACTTTCTCTACAACAATAAAAAAAGGCAAGACATGCACCACTCGAAGTTACCCCAAACACAACATGGAAGTTGTTTGCTGTTAATTGTCTTAAAAGTAGACATGTTTGCCCACACCACAACCTTTAAATCTCGCATTTCAAAAGAATGAAAAAGTGGTTTTTATAGTTTAAGCAAGGAACTAAGTCCACATGTTATATACTTTACACGTTATCTACAAAGGATGTAGCAACCTTACCGCCATGTTTATGAAGTATTTTATGATGTAATATCCCTCCTAGTTGATTTTTTTTTTAGTCCAATTGGCAGGGCTTGAATAAGGTTGAGCCAAGAATGCTTGCACTTTTTTTCTTGCAGTGTATGGGGGTAAAATACAGGAGGGGATCAAACATCAATATTAACTGATCAGCAATAAACCTGCAATACAGTTCATTCTTATTTGCTGGGATACAGCACCTTGAAACACATCTTTATCTGTGGTACAGAATGGGACTACAGCAAAAGTTTCAGCAATCACAACAATCATATCTGAGAAATAACTGATCTTGGTAAGTCATCTAGTGCAAATGACCCCAGTTGTCCAAATCGTTGTCTCCCAATCACAAGAACCTCTGGGGAAGGCAAAGAGTCTACAACAAGCTGTACTGATATATCAGTACAATTTTTGAAATCCAAATCTGCACAGGAAAGAAAAATAGACAAGAAAACTAGTGAGAGGGAATGGAAGCAGAAACAAAGAAAAATGGAGGGTGAAAGAGAGAAAGAAAGAAAAAGAAAGAACAAGGAAAGACTGGGCACATTTTTCTGTAATGAATGCAAAACCTAGCAGATTAGGGAATCTAATGAATTCTTGGCCAGGAAGGGAAGAGAGAGAGAAAATTTCTGGGACCTTAGAAACAAAGACAGGGAAAGAAATCCAGCTGCAAAGGTTTCTCTTCTCCCCTAATCCCCTGCTGGTTTCCCCATCTCCACACCTAATTTTCAAAGCCTGCCATCTGGTCCTTCTCTGCCTCAGCCACTTCATATGTGAGAGATGTGAATGAAAAATGACATTTCTGTTTCCAATTTACATTACTTCCTGCCTGATTTGCTGTCCTATTACAAATCTAAAAAAGCAACATCTAAAACTGGACCAGTGCGCTCTTTGCTCATTAAGATTTAACAGAAGTGTCTTGGCACTGTAGTTCAACAGTGCTGGTCCTGCTTTCCATTTGCTTCATCCAGGACCACACCAAGGCAGATTCAAATCTCCTCAACAATTGCCCACTCCTCCTAAAGGGTTGTGGCAAAAATAACCACCTTCCTCATCATACTTTAACACGGATCTAGGGCAAGAACAGACTTAGATATGCAGAATAGCATCAGGACGCCCCTGGGGCAGCATTGGTGGGTGGCAGGAGAGGAACCACCCGTGGCTGCTCAAGGGCTCGGTAGGGCTGTGGCTATTTAGGTGCTGTGGCTCTGGTGGTTGAGGTTCTGCCTGGTATGACTTGTATGCTCTGTCTTTAGCAGTTTTGCTTAGATTAGAAACAAAATACTGGCAGGGTAAAATTTTTGTCAGTTTTTGTTCAGATTTTATCTATGAAGAATTTCTTGCCTGAGGACAGTAACACAAAAAAATAATTTTAAATCTAGCAAATGTGCCTCTAATTCTATGTATTTGAAGTTGAGAAGAGGAAGAAAATGAGAAAATTATATACATAGCTTTATAGTTCAGCCTGTGATAATTCATCAAGCTAAACTGAATTTAAGCCATTTAAATTAAGATCTGTACAGGGTCTAATGTAGTTTACCTACCCTGTTTTAAATGATGACCTTAGTTCTTTCTCAGGTGACTCCTAAGATTGACAGGATTATTTGCTCTTTTGAGGACCATATTGTGCAGTTCTAAACATGAAAGCTTTAACTTCATATTCTGAATTCCTTCTCATCAATGTAATTCTCGTTTTGCAGCTACCAGAAACAAAACAAGGATCACTTACCCAGGGGGGTCTTCTGAGACAGGAGTGAATGACAACAGCTTGGACTGTGTCTGGAAACAGGTAGGGCTTTACTTGCCAGCATGGGACTGTGGGTTTGTTGGGATTTTGAGGTTTCTTTGTTTTTCTAAAAAAGGAGAAACAGAAATAGTGGAAGGAGAAACAAACTTCATAAACTTAAGGTATGGGACAACCACCTACACATGGATACTCCCCCATCCTTCTTATTCATGCTGCAAGGGTCAGGGCAACAGTCTTGAATGTCATCCTTTATGAGGAGAGCGGGTTATCTAAAAAAGCAAAGCACATCCACAATAATTTATTTCTGCTGCTGCCCTTCCCCACGTATACATCGAGAGAGCTGAATAACAGCACCCCAATAACCAACCTCATTCACACAGCCTCCTTGCTGACACAAGACCTTTACACCCATATTTACCATGTCAGTGTAAGCACTGCCTACACCAGTACTGCCTGAAATGCCATTACTGAAATGCCAGTGGGCATGTTTCTGCAAAGAATTCCAAGTTTTGGGGTTCAAAGGTTTGTGCAGGACAGACCAACCTGGTTCAGGCAGGCCTCACACACCATCACTGTCTGAAGTTGTGAGCGTGTTTCTAGAAGAGCCCCTGCAAAGACCACCTTCCCATCCAAATGTACTCCCAGGCATTTTATTTTGTTCTGTACCAGGTAGGTCTTTTCCTAACTTACTTTGAATCCTGTTTCCATAACTATAGATAACACTTGTTTAATTCACTTTTTAACTTCTATTTGAGTGACCATGAAACACTACATCTACACATGAGACATGGGCTTTATCAGCTTACGATATTTTTTTCCTGCATCCAGATGATGCAAGGATAACATAGCTGGGTACTGTGAAATCTTTGGTGAACCTGAATAAAGCACTACTGCTGTCCTTTGATTGCAAAGACAAACTTGTACCAACACTTCTCTGCTTAGTAGCAGGGCAAGTAATGCATTTGCCAAGTTTATTACCCTGAACCACTTTTCCCTAGCCACTATGACATTTAGGGCTCCTAGCATTTCTTTTTTGCTTCAACAGGTGTTGTTTGGTGCATAATAGCATTTAATCCTAAAAATTATCAATAAAAACATTGTTGATACAAATGCCTACATTAGAAATTAAATTGGAATTATTAGTAAACAAACAAAAAGATGTTAGCTGGTGCGGCTTGCCATCTGCTTTCAGGACACGCCAAATGGGATTCCTACAGGCATGTGGCACTGTACAACTACTCCTTGCACTACTGTGCCTCTGTGGGTGGGCTCCCAGCTTTCCACTGCGGCCAAGGGTATTTTGACTTTCTCTGTGACAGAGGATGAGGAGGTTTGCTAAATCCAGTATTAATGCATCGTCTCACAAAAAGGCTAGAGGCAGAGGGTCTTGCTCTTACACTTCTAGCAGGCTGTTAGCATTAGGCTGTGCACAAAGTGTTCTAGTTCTCCTGAAGCCACTATGTACTTCAATAGGTCCAACTTCTTTGGATTTTGCTGTGCATCCGGTAACAGATTCAAGCTTAATAGTTCTTCTTGTACCCCCCACTTACTGGTAGTTGGTAGCCAGGTGGCTGATGGGCCACCAGTACCCAGCAGCATCCTGGGCTCCTTATTGCCCTGTCACCTTGTAAATTCACTGTCCCTGCAGGGCACTCTAGTCCACAGGCACTGGTAAAGCAGATGATGGACAGCCCTACTCCAGAGCTGCTGTTCCCACATCTACACACATGGACACATTCCTGGGATCAGGCCATCTACTAACGGTGTTTTAAATGCAGCCTGGTCATAATTTGGAGCCTGTCCAGCTCTTATTTAAAAGACCACAAACAGAAGCTTTCAACTCCAAGTATACTTCTGTTCTTTGTTGGACTTATGCTCCTCTAGATTGTATTTTTTTTTTCCTCTTTCTTCTATTTTTGCTCTTGCTTTTGAAGCTCACGTAGCACACTGACCACTTGCTATTGCTGGAGCTTTATTTAGTTCAATTTTTACAACTGCTAGGTCAGAAGCAGTAGCATTGCCTTGGGTCACTCACAGTTAAGCTGCCTTCCTCACCGAGCAGAGGATACAATACATATCTTCTTGCTTAAAGGACTTAACGGCCGAGCCAAAGCTTTTAATTGCTTTGGGATCAGCTCAGCAGTAACTTGTCTCTTCTCTGAAAGTCAGAATATTTGGCATGTTGATATATTGGAAAATACCAGCTATAGGTGGTATTTTCACATTTCTGCTTGTTCTTCCCCATTCTGCTTTTACAGTAACCCAATAATAACCAGTGTTCCAGAATTTATTCATTCAAACGCTACTAGCTCCCCAAAGACGGGAGCGCAGCTCTTTAGGTTCCGGTTTTCTGTTTTTAAAATACTTACTAGTCACTCCTGCACCCTTTCATGCTCCCTGCTTTTCTTCTTTTAGTGTCCAGCATTGGACGTATCACTGCAGCAAAGGCCTGAGTACTGTATGGAAGGGAACGTCTATTCCACATTGTTCTACACCATCCAGCTGCTCACGCTCTCTGGTGTAGCATGATGCAGTGGGCTCAGAGACAGACTGTGAACAATCACTGCAATGGTTCACAAGCTGGATCTGAACCCACAGCATCTGTGGGGTCTGCTGCCAGATTTTTTTCCTGCACAACTGTTATATGGCCATTGGTTCCCTGATTCATATTTAAAAAATTGATTATTCCTGCTCCACATTAAGTACCCTCCATGCATCTTTCATCTCCGACAGGGAGCTGTTGACAGAGCTTCCATGTTTTTCCAGCAGTTTTACAGCTATCTTAGAAGCCTCATTCAGAACATGTTTCTCCATACTCACAAAAGTGCAATGTATCTGAAGTTTTACTAAGCCAAGAAATGTGATAGTGCTGCATATCAATAGCTGCAAGGGCTTTTTATCTTGCCAGCAGCTTGTTTGGTGACATTGTGGGGAAAACTGGTAGGAACATGACTCCCCTGTTTATCCTCTCCCCCATCCTTGACAGCTAGGGCTGGTTACTGGCTGGTCACACCCAGTCTTCTCCATCTCCTCAAATTTACATTGAGATGAAATACATCAAGCCCACCTGATGTGGAAATCTTGAGCTGGGTCAACTTTCCTCTGGCCTGTTCACTTGACATCCTAGTCCAAGATGTTTAACATCTTTATATTGTAAGCTGCCTAATTACAATTGGACATTTTCATAAGAACTGAAGCAATACAGTCGCTAACTCTTCAATTTAATATTTTTCTTTTAAGGCAGTGTGTTGGGTTTGTGTGGCAAGGTTTCGGTAGCGGGGGGGGGGGAGGGGGCTGCAGGTGTGACGGCTTCTGTGAGAAGCTGCTAGAAGCTCCCCCTGTGTCTGACAGAGTCAATGCCAGCCGGCTCCAAGATGGACCCACCGCTGGCCAAGGCCAAGCCAATCAGCACCTCTGTGATAACTTATTTAAGAAGGAAAAAAAAAAAAAAAAAAACAAACAGTTAGGGAGAGCTTTTGCAGCCGGAGAGAGGAGTGAGAAGATGTAAGAAACTCTGCAGACACCCAGGTCAGTGCAGATGGAGGGGCAGGAGGAGCTCCAGGCACCAGAGCAGAGATCCCCCTGCAGCCTGTGGTGAAGGCCATGGTGAAGCAGGCTGTCCCCCCTGCAGCCCATGGAGGAAGGATGAGGGGGTGTAGAGATTCCACCTGCAGCCCGTGGAGGACCCCACGCCGGAGCAGGTGGAGGCACCTGAAGGAGGCTGCGGCCCGTGGGAAGCCCACGCTGGAGCAAGTTCCTGGCAGGAGCAGTTTGTGAAAGACTGCAGCCCGTGGGAGAGACTCACGTTGGAGCAGTTGGTGAAGGACTGTCTCCTGTGAGAGGGACTCCATGCTGGAGCAGGGGAACGATGAGGGGAGTCCTCCCCCTGAGGATGAAGAAGGGGCAGAAACACCGTGAGATGAACTGACCGTAACCCCCCATTCCCCGTCCCCCCTGTGCTGCTGAGGGGGGGAAGGTTGAAGCCGGGAGTGAAGTTGAGCCCGGGAAGATGGGAGGGGTGGGGGGAGGTGTTTTAAGATTTGGGTTTATTTCTCATTGCTCTACTCTGTTTTGCTTAGTAACAAATTAGATTAATTCCCTCTCTCAGTTCAGTCTGTTTTGCTCGTGACGATAATTAGTGAGTGATCTCTCCCTGTCCTTATCTCGACCCATAAGCTTTTCGTTGTACTTTTTCTCCCCCTGTCTAGTGAAGGAGGGCAGTGATAGAGCGGCTTGGTGGGCACCTGGCCCCCAGCCAGGATCAACCCACCACAGGCAGAGATCAGCATTTTCCTTGGACTTGGTCTTTATAGCAATGTTCTTGGAGATATTTTCTTGTTGTAGGTTTTATCCCTTATTAGCTATATCCCACTTTGGCCTTCCGAATTTTTCTGTGCACATTCATGCTATTCTTGCAGATTATTCTTTGTAAATTGTCCTAGTATCCACTTCTGAGGTAAAAGACTGCAAATCAGACAGACTCCTTACTACACTTGCCTTTCCTGGGCATTGAACTAGTTTTAGTTTCTGTCTTTAGTATTGCTTTATAAGAAGTGGTAAATTCATGTTGCATCCTCTTCCTTTTGCCTTCTCTGAGGCCCTAGCTCTCTGTTCCTTGAGTTAGCCACTGACTGACTTTAACCACCATACCCTGATATTGTTGAAGATCTAAAGCAGATCCTCATACAGGTTGCCTTTTCTGGCAGGAGTTCTGAAACCACAAGAGAAGACATGCTGGTCGTGCCATATTTGCACAGTAACGCAATCTCTGCGCTCAGTGCTGCAGGACTTCTCCAGAACCAGCACCCAACAATTAAATTCTGAATTTTCTTCTCTGCCACACATGCGTTCAGCCTTGCCCCACTAGCAAAATATACTACTGTCAACACTTCTTCCACTCTGCCTTATGACCCGAATCTCTCCCCTTTCTCTTTAATGCGGTATGTGTAACAACCAACAGGCCGTGTTGCTGGCGATTAATTTAACCAAGATGGGAGTTAAAAATACACTCCCACAGAAGCTAAGAAAGGCGAGCCAAGCTGTTCCACAATACACTGGGACTGAATGCATGGAGCAACCAAGAACCAGCAAGTACAGCATGAATTAGAACAAAAGTGGAGCCTAATTTCATACCAGTTCCAGCCCAGGGTGGGCTATATCCACTCAGACTGGGAAAACCAACATTTTCTTCTGTGGTGGAGACAAATCCCAAGCGGGGACACCTAAATCCACAACTGGTGAGTACAGCTGGTGCCAATAACCTCAAGATAGCAGGTCAACCTCTGGTATCCTTTTGTCCCCATCTGGCGCACAGCTGGAGATAGCTGTGTCTGCACTTACAGCTAGAGCTCTTGGGCCTCCCTAGTTCAAAGTCAGCCTTACAAAAACGTTTGCACCTTTTATTTGAAACAGCTTCGTTCTAAGAACAGCAAAGCAGGGCAGACAATATTAGCACTAACAGACCTGCATGGATCTAAGATAATCAGTAGGAATAGTCATCTGCACATATATTGAGTGGCTTCACACTGTGCTGTTCTAAAAGAATAGCTACACTGAGAGTTTGTTGGGGTTTGGTTTTGGTTTAAGTCATCAAAAAAGGAGACAAAGAAGGCAAGAATTCACTGTACTTCAGCCTATCTGGCAGTCAACTAGCCTAGACCCAACAGCAGTATTCCACCTTAGATGTTCCCACCACCCCAAGGCCAGGCTCCCTGTGCAGTCAGCTGAGAGCAGCTTCTCCAGGGAGAGATTCAGAGCACACACTTAGGAGCCTTGTTACTGACAAATGGAGGTTCTGGTTGTTGCGCAGAGAGGCATGGTTTGAACACATCTTCTGTTACCTCCCTTCCAACAGTACCTTCTAGTTTTCTGGTTCTCATCTCTTTAACTGTAAAAACCTAATATCAGTCTTGTTCACTGCAAGGATACTTGCCCAACCATTATACCCTTGATCCCAGAAGGCAATATGGGATCAAGAACATTTAAATTCTCCTGAATAGTAGCACTGGGGAAAGCCAGGATTAGATGCAAGAACTGCAGACAATCCCCTTACAGATAGAAGATGAAAATGTATTGGTACTTTGGAGATCAGTGAGTAAGCAGCTACATAGAGACTCATTACATTGGAGGAACTTTAGTAAAGCACAGCAACTGCAGACCTCTGAGGACTTAAAATTACAGCTCACTGTAGAGGTGTGGGAAGAGCAAATGCAGAGGTTGGGGGGAAGATACACATACCGAGTCCTCCAGACATAGCACTGCTGCAGAACGGAGCAGGTCTAGGTGCAGCCTGTCCAGTTTCCAGGAGCAGCCAGCTCCATGTGTAGCTGCTCTTATACTGTTCAGGACAATCCAGGCTTCTGCAGCCTCTAGAAGTCTAAGCCATGCAAAGAAAAGTGTTCCCTTTATTAAACCCAATACAACTTTTGTATCTGATGCAACTCTAGAGAGCATTTACAACCACCTAATTAAGTTACCTTACTGCCTGAACTGGAGACCCTGGGACACTGCTTATTCATTCCTGGTTAGGTGCTAGAGCCTTTGTATGGTTGCTGCTTCCCAGTCACCCATTCTGTAGGTACAGCCTGCATGCTTTCTTTTTAGATGTGCAGTTTTGCATTTGGTTTTTATAAGTCAGATTTATTAGCTGAAGGGGCACAGGTTACCAAGTAAGACTGATTTGTGACACACTTCTGTTTCCTTCAGCTTTCATCTTTGCAGGAGGGCTGGGTGAGCTGCATGGAGCTTGTGGGCAGAGCCAAACCAAGTGCCTGGGAAAATGTCAGCATAACCCAAGGGACGCTTCAGATCATTCACCACTAAAGAATACCCAGTTTGAGAAGAAAATAAAACACTCTGCCAAGAAGCCCCAGGCTGCCATGCTGGACTTTACTGTTGGATCTAAGCACTCCTTCACCACATCCGTTCAAGTTGCCACTTGCACTCCTGCCAGTCCACAGTAGGAACACATTCCCCAAATATTCAATAGTCTCTGGAGAAAGCTATACAAGGATGGGTGAAACACTCTGGTTCTCTCTGAACTTCATTTCTCCTCTACTGCCACACAGCCCCGTGTACTTGAGCCTGGCTCATCTGTTTTGTAGTCTTGATGCAAAGTTTTGACCCAAGTGCAGCATTGCTGTTCCAGCACTCAGGTCAAAAAGCCATCCTTGTCAGGATGGTTTATCTCTACTCTTGCTTCAGTTCACATGGCTAATGGTCTTGGTCCAAGAGCTGATTTTCCAGAGTGGGCGGCTCCATTCCTGTTCTGTAAATTAGTCAAGCCAGGCTGTGTGATAAAGGACTATATCTAGCCAGTGAGGAAGAAATCTTTTGGAGACAGTACATGGAACTGAGCTGTGAATCTATTTTGTGTTTGGCTTTAGTAAAAGAGTGGGTTCATCTAGAGTCTATTTCTGCCAGAAGAAAAAGGCATAATCTTGCCTTTTCTGAGTAGAGATTAGGGAATTTGCCAGGCCACATTCCTGGTTGCACGTAAAATCATCAAATGGATTGGGTTGGAAGGCACCTCAAAGCCCATCTAGTTCCACCCCCCCCTGCTGCAGGCCCCAGGTTGCCCAAAGCCCCATCCAACCTGGCCTTGAACACTGCCAGGGATGGGGCCTCCACAGCCTCTCTGGGCAACCTGTGCCAGGGCCTCACCACTCAAAGAGTACAGAATTTCTAACATCTAATCTAAATCAACCCTCCTTCAGCTAAAACCCATTACCCCTTGTCCTGTCACTACACATGTAGTTCAGAGCTGTCCAGATACAGCCACACAACAAGAACACAAGGGCTGTAGCTCACCGATCAGATATGGTACCAAAAGTCTTACGGCATTATGACCCTAGAAACAGACATATGTAAAAAGAGAGCTTGCTATCCAGCTGGAGCCCAAGCAGCTGTGTCTAGCTGAAAGTTACTGAGTATCATGGCTAGAGCAGGCAGAGCCACAGAGAAGGGCTGTGTCTGAAGACCAGCCAGTTCTGATCTCATCCTCACACTGTTTGTGGAGTCTTGAACCCTTGGAGAACACATTGCTTCTCTATGGGCAAGAGAGCTTCTCTTTTGCTGCTTGGAAGAACAAGTTTTGAATTATGCAAGGCATTTGGTTTTTTTAAAGATTACCATCCTTTTATGCTACAGCAAAAGGCACAAGTACGAAGTCAGGGTGAGTGAGAATGAAATCCTAGCCCTACTAAAGTGAGACTTGCCATCTTTTCCAGAGGATGCTTTCTGTACAATTTATCCCATTTTCTGTTTGTTTGCCTAATATGGACACAGCTTCAGTTATGAAGCACTCTGGAAACCTGTGCACCTTGCCAGTGTATCCACTACTGCATGTGCAGTTCAATACTTTGGCATTTTGCTCCAGTTATAAAAATATTTGATATAAAATATCACTCCCCAGTCCCCAGTGGGATGGGGGAGAAAATTGGGGGAAAAAAAGGTAACGCTCATGGGTTGAGATAGAGACAGTTTAATAGGACAAAAAAAGACAATAATAACAACAGAATACACAAAACAAGTGATGCACAGCACAATTGCTCACCCCCGTTGGTTGATACCCAGCTAGTTCCTAAGCCATGGTGACACTCCCAGCCAGCCTACCCCCCGTTATATACTGAGCATGATGTCATATGGTATGGAATATCCCTTTGGTCACTGGGGTCAGCTCTCCTGGCCATGTCCCCTCCCAGCTCCTTGTGCACCCCCGGTCTCCTCGCCAGCGGGGTGGGGTGAGAAGCTGAAAAGTCCTTGACTTGGTGTAAACATTGCCGAGCAACAATCAAAACATCAGTGCGTTATCAACATTATTCAACATATCCAAAACAGAGCACTATACCAGCTATGAGGAAGAAAATTAACTCTATCCCAGCTGAAACCAGGACAAAAAGGACAGCAGAAAAATGCCTGGGCTTGTAGTCAAATACTAACAACCAAAAGCTGAAACCTCTCAGAACTTCTACATAGCATACTGAATATTTATGGAATAAATTTTATTGGGCAGCATTCAGCATGTTAAGCAGCTTTATTCCTTCCGTCCGGAAAAAGCTGAATTTTTACTCTGTGGAGAGGTTCTGCCTCAAGACATACAGTTGCCGTTATGTAGGCCTG
>NW_026561334.1:0-89601 GCF_028858705.1 Grus americana | reverse complement strand
TTTCTAGCCCTTTTAAACAGGGCGAGAAAAGAAAAGAAAAAAAACCCCACACAACCCAAGGACATGATGAGAAATCCAGGAGGAGAAAACAAGAGGTAATTTTGTGAGTGCCCAGCTAATGAATCCTGGTTTCCATGGATTTGATCATTATCCCTGTGTCTAACAGGAGTCCAGTCTAAAGCTTTCCCCTTAGCTGAAGTATTCACCACTTCTTTTCTGCGTGGATTATATGACATCTAATAAAGGTTGTGTTTATACTGCATCTTTTCTTTCAAGAACAGCTCAACTGGGAGCATAACCTTTATTTGGCTGTGGTGGGTTGACCCTGGCTGGAGGCCAGGTGCCCACCAAAGCCATTCTGTCACTCCCCTCCTCAGCTGGACTAAGGGGGAGACTATAACGAAAGGCTCGGGGGTCGACATAAGGACAAGGAGAGATCACTCACCAATCGCTGTCATGGGCAAAACAGATTCAGCTTGAAGAAATTAGTTTAATTTATTACCAATCAAATCAGAGTAGGATAATAAGAAATAAAACTAAATCTTAAAAACACTTTCCCCTCAGCCCTCCCTTCTTCCTGCATTTAACTTCACTCCTGATTTTCTCTACCTCCTCCCCCACAGTGGCACAGGGGAGTGGGTCAGTTCATCACACATTACCGCTGCTGCTCCTTTATCCTCACAGGGAGGACTTCTCACACTCTTCCCCTGCTCCAATGCAGGGTTCCTGGGGACAATGCTCCACGAACTTCTCCAACGTGAGTCTTTCCACAGGCTGCAGTTCTTCATGAACTGCTCCAGCATGGGTCCCTTCCATGGGGTGCAGTCTCTCAGGAACAGACTGCTCCAGCGTGGGTCTCCCACGGGGTCACAAGTCCTGCCAGCAAACTGCTCCAGCATGGGCTCCTCTCTCCACAGGGCACAGGTCCTGCCAGGAGCCTGCTCCAGCACGGGCTTCCCATGGGGTCACAGCCTCCTTCAGCCAGCAAACCTGCTCTGGCGTGAGGTCCTCCATGGGCTGCAGGTGGATCTCTGCTCCACTGTTAAACTCCATGGGCTGCAGGAGGACAGCCTGCCTCACCATGGTGTCCTCCATGGGCTGCAGGTGGATCTCTGCTCCGGTGCCTGGAGCACCTCTTCCCCCTCCTTCTGCACTGACCTTGGTGTCTGCAGAGTTGTTCCTCTCACATGTTCTCACTTCTCTCTCTGCCTACAGTTGCTGTTGCACAGGTTTTTTTCCCCTTCTTAACTCCGTTATCCCAGAGGTGCTACCACCGTTGCTGATGGGCTTGGCCTTGGCCAGCGGCGGGCCCGTCTTGGAGCCGGCTGGCATTGGCTCTATCAGACACAGGGGAAGCTTCTAGCAGCTTCTCACAGAAGCCACCCCTGTAGCCACCCTGCAACCAAAACCTTGTCACAAAAACCAATACATTCTACCCCTTGCCTCTGTGAATCACATATTTAAGAATTATTATTGAAATCCACATTCATCACACAATCTTCACAAACTTCACTCACATCAAACAAAAAGAATTCCCCACACCAAAATTAAAACATCATCACAATATCAAATAGAAGTGGACAATTTACACAATCCACCCCTTGTCCCTTCACCACAATTACTACAACAGAAAAATTCCACACAATTTTTCTGCTCTCTTAACATTGTTCAGTTCATATTTTGCCTGTTACCTCTCCAATTACTATCCTTATCTCGAACTTCTCATGCCTCATTTTGGGCACAAAAAAGAACTGTGGTGGGTTGACCTTGGCTGGACACCAGGTGCCCACCAAGCCACTTTTATCACTCCCCCTCCTCAGCAGGGGTGTGGAGAAAATAAGATGAAAAAAAAACCCTCGTGGGTCAAGATAAAGGCAGTTTAATAAAGCAAAAGCAAAAGCTGTGCATGGAAGCAAAGGAAAACAAAAGATTTATTCTCTACTTCCCATCAGCAGGCGATGTCTAGCCACATCCCAGGAAGCAGGGCTTCAGTACGCGTAGTAGTTGATTTGGAAGACAAATCTCATAATAATTAATGCCTCCCCTGCCCTCCTCTCAGCTTTTATTGCTAAGCAGATGTCATATGGTATGGAATATCCCTTTGGTCAGTTTGGGCAGCTGTCCTGGCTGTGTCCCCTCCCAAGATCTTGCCCACCCACAGCCTGCTGCTGAGAGGGGGATGTTGGAGAGATGGCCTTGATGTGTGCCAGCACCACCCAAAACCCTGGTGTGTTACCAACACCTTGCTAGCCACCAAAACACTGCAGAGCGCTGTGAGGGCTGCTGTGGGGAAGATTAACTCCATCTCAGCCAGACCCAATACAACTGACAGCATATCCTGTGTTTGGCTGTCATCTTTCACAACAACTACAGAAACTTAATAACCTTTTGAAGACTAGGAGTTTGCCAAATTTAACTGAGAATTTGATTGAGATTGCCTAGTTGTGCAGCAGTTACTTGAGGTGCAGGCAGTCTTACAACTATCTAGCACACACCAGGGTGTGATTGTATAGCACTCATAGGAAAACAGGTTAAAAAAGAACTAAATGGAAGGGCTGGTGAGGTAACAAAAGAGTGAGCTTTGCCAAACTGCAGCCAGGAAGAGCTTGAAAGACTTCTTCAGTACAGGAAACCCCCAAGTCCAGGGGACTAATTCTAACCAGTCTGTAAGGGCAGAATCCATGAGCTCAAGTACACACTGTGAAAGTCCTACCTTCATATAAAACCGCTGTCAAGGAGAAGAGAAAATACTACTTTACCTTTGCAATATAAAATGGAACATACCTTTCTCTGTCAAGAGAGCATTTCTTACAGCCCAAGTGTGAGTGGCAGCAGTGTGTGTGTGGGAATTTCTATTAAGTGGTCTTTGCTAAGTTAATCTTTCATCAGAACAGCATCTCATGCTACACATACTACCATCAATAGAATAAGTGACCAAGTTTATCATGAAATTAGAATAAATCTACTCATTTTTGACCAGTATTACTTTGCCTTTTTACAAATAAATCTTTGATTGCATCTACTTCTAAGAGGTGTTTGTTATTGTTATTGTTGATGTACTAGAACAAGAAGAATTTTCACAATTAATTGAAAAGTCAAGTAGTCACTCAGCCGGTGCATGAAAGTGTTCAGTTAAGAATATTGCCATACTAATTCTTCCTTTATTCATATTGACAAGAGACATTAACACGCTATGAAAGTTAGGTGAATAATCACCTGAATGTAGTCTGACTATGAAGTAACTGAGCTGAAGTGTTTCATAGCGTTTCCATAGTTGACAGTTTGCATATTTGTTTTGCCATATTGCTCAATGATTAACGTATTTATAGAAATCAGAACTAGCTCACAAATGATTAATTAAAAAAATGAAGCCCTAAATTAATCAAATAGTGAAAATTCCAGAAAAAAATCAATTATTTCCTTGGGAGAAAAAAGATATTTTACAAGTATCAGATTATTTAAAAAAAAAGAAAAATCACCCACAATCAATTCAATTTCAGTTTGCAGTCTTGCTTCAGTTTGCACCATAACATAATATTTCATTTCATAGCATTGAGAATAAACCAGTCTGCCTCTTCCATTCATCTGTTAGCATCTGTGAAGCTATGGAAAATAATGTAAATTGTTTGCCAGTGCTTATGTTGTGTAATAAGGCAGGCAACTCCAGAAGGCAAATTACCCCTAAGGTTGTTATCTAAGAGGGGCTGCCCTCTGAGCATGAGCATCTCTCTCCATTGATACTGAATAAGCCTGGAAGACTAGCTCAGTCCACATGATTTTAAGGCAGCTAAAGCTGGATGGTTGAATCTCATCTCTAGAGTCTATACTTGGCATGTACATAAAGCAAAAGATGGATTTGAGGAGGGAAATGTCCAGACCCTACAACCTCCACATATAATTAGATTAATGACAGCTCTCCAGAGACTCCATCACAGGAGGAAATTATTTGTCTGATCCAAATCTCACAGACAGCAGCTGTAAGATTCTTAGTGCCTTCAGCAGAATTTGTATTATGCCACAGCTTACGATGCTTTTTTCTTTTTCTCATTTGTATGAAAATGTTTACACCAAACTGTAAAACAAACAAATAAAAAAGGCATTACAGGTGGGATTTATCTTACCTAAGTTTAGACATCAAACAATTAGTTATCTTAGCCTAAGATAATCATCCTAGGCTCTTTTTGTAGCTTAGTGAAGATAAATAGACACCTGCAAAGGGCAATCCATCTCACTAAGTTTAGACAGTCATCTTGAACCAAGAAGAATCTCTCCTGGATGTGTCTATCTTTCTCCACTGAAAAAAATGGGAGCAGGCAGTGATTAGTTCAGAATTCAACAATTCACTGTTAAGCATCTAAGCCAGGCAAATTGAATCCCAACATAGACTGGATAATTTTCTAACTCTTTCTGTTAACAGTTTCATTACAGGCCGTTCAGTAAAATGACTAAGCCTAGAAATAGAGCAAAAATTGTCAGCTAAAGGGTAATATTTTATAAGCTTCACAGGGAAAGTAAAAAAACCAGACACTGTAGTCTATAAAAGGGGTAACAGGAATGCTTCCTCCCCCCCACTCAACCTTCAAAGATTGACATTTCTCATAGAAAGGACTGTTTTCCACAAAGCAGGGTCCCTGAGGTCTGCACTGCACTGAGGGCCTCACCGGTTTTCTGTTGGACAGATTCTTAGGCTATATGTAATGAAAAGCTTTAATAAATCACAAAAACCTAGCACACCAATGCAACCTTGCAAAAATGCAAAGCATTTATGTGAATCTAGCATTTAGGATTGCACTATTTTTATATTTTGTTAACCCAAATAATATTCTTCATAATTTACAAAATTCAGAGTTATAAGGCTGGACATCAGTCCATCCCTATGCTCCACAGAAGATTTATACTATATCAGCCTTTCCAGATGCTCATTAACTGTGTTGTAAAAAATACCAGTGAGAAGATAAAAACATTTTTTCTAGGTATAATATAAACTTTTTAGTTTATCAAAAAGGGGGGATTTTTTCCTCATTATATTTTAAGGTGTATGTTTTAATTGTTGAAAATTAGTCAATTTTTTCTTCTTCTACTCAAATGTCGCCTAATATGTGACTTCATTATGAATAACTTGATATCTATTACAAATAAGCAGGACTATGTTTAAGTTAGATTTGAACATATCTGCCATGTCTTCACAGAGTCCAGATTTTCTTATTGTTTCTTATTCCTGGTGTTGCTTCTTGGTGATAAGGCTAGGAACTGCTTTTCCACTGTTTTCCTTTTTGTCCCTCCATACCTCAGTCAGTCTTTCCAAGGTCTTAGGTGCTAAGAAGAACTAATTTCTTCAGTCAAAGTCTTTACCACATTCATCCCACACAGGTGTTTTCATTCCTCCTATTTACTTTCATACCATTTTCATGCCTCATACTTACTCTGATTTTCATCATTGCTTCTACTTTATGCTGATATTAAAATGCTACCTTATTTGGCCATGTGGTTCTTGGTGCACTTCAGTACTGTAGGAATGAATAACAGGGCCTCTAGCTGACTAAGTCAAGTGCTTTTGTGCTGCAAAACTTTTAGGAATATTCATTAACATAGGTATGCAAAAAAAAAAAAGCTTTTTTTTTTTAAACAACCTGTCTTTTGAATTAGATCACTGGGTTCCTTCTGAGTCTTATCTTCAACTTCTCGTATGAATTTGATAAGAAAACTGATAGATTTTGTTGCTTTCTCCTCTGTGTTCTCCAATTTGCCTCAAAGTTTCTTTAAGCTGATAAAGTATTGGTTTGGAGGCCTCAAAATACTTCTTTGTATTCTTAGAGATTTTCCTGTTCCAGTGCAGTGCAATAGCTTCTTCAAATTTATGATAAATTATGGTAATTTTCATTCATCTCAAACTGAAGTTAACTTTTGGTAATCTGTATAAGGTGCTAAACTCTATTAGAAATCCTGATCCTCTTATACCAAGTGCTGCCTACACACTTACTCCTCTTTATTTTTTATTTCTCCTCCAAATACTTTGCCTTTGGTTTATTGAATATGAACTTGACAATTTTATATCACTTCTCCAAGGTATTAAAAACATTGAATTTTCACTCTGCTTCTCAAAGAGCCCCCTCACTTTCTAGGGACTACCACAGATTTTTTACTCCCTAATCAGTCACCTAAGTTATTAAAGAAAATACTGAACAAGACAAGGACAAAATTCCATGGAACATCCATTACAAGAGTTGAATACTGACATCAAGTCATTGAAATATATCCTTTAAACATATATTGTTTTAACCAGTAATGCCCACATTGATTAGTTTATTCAGATTTTATTCTTCAGTTTTCTAACGGCAGACAGGGCTGTACCAAAATCGTTATTGATGCAAACACAGACTAAAGTCAAATTATCCACTTGTTCTCATAAACTAAGAAAGTAGGTCTGTTATCAAAACAAAACAAAGCAAACAAACAAACAAAAAACCCCAACCAACAACAAGAAAGCAAAAAAAAAACCCAAATCCCCTGCAACCAAAAACCTCCTCTAAATTAATTTGAGGTAAGATGTTCTTGACAAATCCATGTGGGCTGTTTCTTTTCGCATCACCATTCTCTAAGAAAAAAATGAGTCAGTTGTAATGAATACCATATGAATGTTATGAAGAGGCAGACAGGATATCACAAGTTTCTTTGTAACCTCTGTACAATTTAAACTTTCCTGGTTTTCACCAATAATGGACTACTGAAAGTTTCATGTGGTCTAACTGTAAAGAATAGTTACTTATGGATGTTGACATAGACTGAATGACAAAATGCAGATTCTGTTTTCAACTTCCTTCAAGACTGGATATAAAGCCAGAATTGTCACCCTTATGTTCATAGCAATAGAACAACTCCTTTCTGAAAAAAAATAACAAATTCAACATCATTAAGAAGCTCATGGATTTCCAGCCACATATATTGAGTCCTAACAAAATATTTTTTACTAGGCTAATGGATCTTCATCCAACTTCCTTCTATCTCTTCTGGTACTGGTTACTCTTGGCCTGTCCAATTTAAAAGAGAAAACATTCTGCTACTTTTTGAGTACAGTGTAGGATGTGTTCAGGAGCTTGGCCATTTGGTAAGATGTCCAGTCTGCAGATTTGTCAAACACCTCATTAAGGAGAGCCATATAGTAGCCCAATTTCTTAATGTACTCTAGACATGTTCAGATGAAAACATAAACACAAGTGGTTTTTATACTATGCAAAACAGGTGACAATGTCACAAGTGTGTAAAAAATACAGTAAAAACTGTGCTTAATTTTCTTAGAAAAGATTATTTCAGAGATATTTCTCTCTCATTCACCTCATTTACTGTTTTCCTTCTGATTAGCTGTTGGTACTAGCTTTTATATCTAACCTTTACTTTGGTCATTGAAGGGGTCCAGACCTGAGTAATATGTGTCCTGAAACTCCTTCTGTCAAGGTCCTAAATTAAGTATAATTTGAAAACAATTAGAGTAGCGGCTCTTTCTCTTCACAGATATATAAATGCATTTTTGTTAACTGGGAATCATCTAGCTAGTAAAGTATTCTCTGTTTCAATGAAGTGTAACTAGCCTCTTTAGTGGTTACTTGGCCTTTTTTTTTGGTGGGAATGTGTATTTCACTAGATCTTTCATTACGTATCAGCCAATAGAGGTTACAAGCATCTTTACTGACTCTTTGTATATAGTTTAGTAGATCTTAGACTGATAGACACTAAATGTGAACGCAACCAATCCCTTAGAATCATAGAATCCTCAAGGTTAGAAAAGACCTCTAGGATCACCAAGTCCAACCATCAAGCCACCACCACCATGTCTACTAGACCATGTCCTGAAGTGCCACGTCTACGTGCTTTTTGAACACCTCCAGGGACGGTGACTCCACCACCTCCCTGGGGAGCCTGTTCCAATGCCTGACCACTCTTTCAGTGAAGAAATTCTTCCTAATATCCAACCTAAACCTCCCTGGAGCAATTTGAGGCCGTTTCCTCTTGTCCTATCACTTGTTGCTTGGGAGAAGAGACCAACACCCCCCTGGCTACAACCTCCTTTCAGGCAGTTGTAGAGAGTGATAAGGTCTCCCCTCAGCCTCCTCTTCTCCAGGCTAAACAACGCCAGGTCCCTCAGCCACTCCTCATAAGACTTGTGCTCCTGTCCCTTGATCAGCTTAGTTGCCCTTCTTTGGACATGCTCCAGCACCTCAATGTCTTTCTTGTACTGAGGGGCCCAAAACTGAACAGAGTACTCAAGGTGTGGCCTCACCAGAGCCGAGTACAGGGGGACAATCACTTTCTTACTCCTGCTGGCCACAGTATTCCTGATACAAGCCAGGATGCTGCTGGCCTTCTTGGCCATCTGGGCACACTGCTGGCTCATGTTCAGCCAGCTGTCAACCAACACCCCCAGGTGCTTTTCCACCAGGCAGCTTTCCAGCCACCCTTCCCAAAGCCTGTAGCATTACATGGGGTTGTTGTGACCCAAGAGCAGGACCTGACACTGAGCCTTGTTAAACCTCATACAGTTGGCCTCGGCCCAGCAATCCAGCCTGCCCAGATCCCTCTGCAGAGCCTTCCTACCCTCCAGCAGATCGACGCTCCCGCCCAACTTAGTGTCATCCGCAAACTTACCGAGGGCACACTCAATCCCCTCACCCAGATCATTGATAAAGAGATGAAACAAGACTGGCCCCAAGACTGAGCCCTGGGGAACACCACTTGTGACCGGCTGCCAACTGGGTTTAACTCCATTCGCCACAACTCTCTGGGCTTGGCCTTCCAGCCAGTTTTTTACCCAGTGAAGAGTGCACCTGTCTAAGCCATGAGCCACCAGCTTGTCCAGGAGAATGCTGTGGGAGACCATGTCAAAGGCTTTACTGAAGTCCAGGTAGATAACATCCATAGCCTTTCCTTCATCCACTAGGCGGGTCACCTCTTTATAGAAGGAGATCAGGTCGGTGAGGCAGGACCTGCCTTTCATGAACCCATTCTGGCTGGGCCTGATCTCCCTGTTCTCTTGCACACACTTGGTGAGTGCACCCAAGATGAACTGTTCCATAACCTTCCCTGGCACCCAGGTCAGGCTGACAGGCCTGTAGTTTCCTGGATCTTCTTTCGGGCCCTTCTTGTAGATGGGCATCACATTGGCAAGCTTTAGAGAGAACAGTAACAACCTCTTACTCAAAACTTTTTTTTTTCTTTTTTCTATCTTTTCTCCACTTTTCCAGCTCTTTTAATATTGTTCTTTCACTTATCTTTACCAGTCAGACATGAAAATCTTTTCTCCTTAGTATTTACTAATTTCTTTCACACTGATATTTTAAGATACAAGAAGAAATCAATTCATACAGCCAATGAGACTATGTAGCTAGCTGAATATCTCTTTGGGAGGCTCATAGGCATTCCTTTTTCACCATTGCTTATGTAGGAAATGGCACTTTGCTTCCTTAGGCATCTAGTACCGAAACGTACATATGCAACTCATTCTGCACAACTTCTGAATCAGTGGAATTGTAATAGGCATAAAACAAAATCTTTCATTCCTTATATTCATTTGAAGATGAAACAGAACTATATGGTTTGATGCAGGTTTTTTTCATTTGGTTTGGTTGCTTCCAGAAAGCTCCATAAGTAGTTGAAAGTTGGTTGATTAGAAAGTTAAGAAGTCAGACAGAATTGGACATTCACATTTCAGTTCACTGTTTTGTAGAATTGAGAATGCAAAACAAATGCCATTTATACTTGCTCTTTCTCCTCACATTCAGTTCCCATCTCCTGCCAACCCAAGTGTATTTGTTCCTGCTGCTGCTGTTGATTCCCTCCCCCTGGTAGTTGGTGTGCCCCTAAATGACGTTACAACACAGATGTCGAGAAATGTCCACTGTTCTTTCCATTAGAAAGCACTATGCAGCAGATGGTTCAAATGGCCCAGCATACATTTGCTGGAAAGAGGTAAAGAAGGGCTGCCAGATTGCTGACTTTTTGGCTTTGTGCCACATGGTACAAATGACAGGTTGGGGAAACAGAGATTACATAAAAAATAATTTAATTTTTTAATGATGATTTGCCACTGGACTTGGTTTGTTTGCTTGTTACTTTATAAAGACGACATTGGCAGCACTGCATGTCACAGATTATTCTCCAACAAATCTAGCTTTCTGACCAGTTCTGTTTTTCTTAAGAAATAGAAGGTACACTCAATATCTTCACTTCTGTGCTTTCCCTTAATTACAAAGATGGGTATACTATTTCATCTTAATTAAGTGAGGTTGAAACAATGCAGAAACTTAGAAACATGGAATAATTCAGGTTTGAAGTATCTCATGACATCTTGAACCCAACCTCCTGCTCAAAGCCGTCAGTTATAGGTCAGACCAGATTGCTCAGGGCCTTATCCTTGTGGGTTGACCTTGGCTGGACACCAGGTGCCCACCAAGCTGCTTTATCACTTCCATTCGTCAGCAGGACCATGGAGAGAAAATATAACAAAAGGCTCATGGGTCAAGATAGAGGCAGTTTAATAAAGCAAAAGCAAAAGCTGTGCATGGAAGCAAAGGAAAACAAAAGATTTATTCTCTACTTCCCATTAGCAGGCAATGTCTAGCCACATCCCAGGAAGCAGGGCTACAGTACGCATAGTGGTTGCTCTGGAAGACAAAAGTAATAACAAATGCCCCCCTCCCCTCCTCCTTTCTCTTAGTTTTTATTGCTGAGTAGACATCATATGGTATGGAATATCCCTTTGGTCAATTTGGGTCAGCTGTCCTAGCTATGTCCTCTCCCAAGATCTTGCCCACCCACAGCCTACTGGCCTTTGGGGGTGGGGGTGAGGGGGTGGGGGGAGATGTTGGAGACAGCCTTGATGCTGAGTGAGCACTGCTCAGCAGTAGCCAAAACCCTGTTGTGTTGCAAACACTTCACTAGCTACCAATACACGGCACAGAACTGTGAGGGCTCCTATGGAGAAAATTAACTCCATCTCACCCAGACCCAAAGGTCTTGGGTCTTTAACACCTTGAAGAACAGAGACTGCACAACCTCTCTGGGTAACTGGCACCACTGCTGGACCATCTGCATGGCAAAAAAGGTCTTCCTTAAAGAGCTTTTATGAGAATATTTAAATCTTTTCACTTAAAGAGGAAAGAGATAATTTGCAATCTTTGGTGTTACTTCTTGTCACTCTTTTATTCTTACAATACGGTTGAATGTGTTATGTACACATTTTTGAAGATGAAGGTGACAGTCTGGTATGTCAGCAGTTTGGTCAGAGGATTTGTTCTAGGAGAAGGTATGCTTTTGTCATACAGTTTTGTTGAGTTACAAGCAATGGTTATAAAACTCATATATCGTCCCCATCTGTCAAATCCCAAATGTGGCAAGGTCTTTACCCTTTCTCCTACTGATATTATTCACTTACAGAGCTCTCCTTCATTTGACTTTTAGATGCTACTCCACCGCATGTTTCCACATAGATCAGCATCAGTTGTGTGAGTTTGATGGGCTGACAGCTGCTTTCATCACATCTTGCATCTGACATCTTCTGCACAGTCATGGAAGTGAATTTTGCTGCTGCTTCTTCCATTACTACTCTGAATACTGACCAGCTCCATTCCTCTTCTGAGCTACTGTTTACACAGATTATTTCCACAAGCAGTGAAGTGGAATAAATGGATCTATCACAAAACCATGTTTACATTCTCCAAGCAAATACAGAAAAGGGCTGCTAACATCCCAGCCACTGTAGGTGTAGTGTCACATGTTATGACGATGCTGCAGAATGTGTGGTATCCCTGAAAGAAGCTATATTTCTCTATCGAATTATCTAATTATCTACACCTACCGTCAAAGGGTCTAAATCTGTCAAAGAAAGGTGAGCTGTCAGGAATTATTTGATCTCAGTGGAGCACACAGAAAATAAACAGTTATGGTGCTATCTACATTTTTGCTAGTTTAGAATATGTTCCATGCTTCCTAATATCACAGGCATCCTACCCAAGACTGTACCAGTGAGTTTCTCCATAATGGAGATAATACCTACCTAACAATAGTATTTTAAGGGTTAATATATCCCAATTTTGTACAATCTCCTCAAATTCTGCAATAACCAAAAGCTTATGAGTACATTAGGAAGATGATATAATGCAAGTGTTTTTATATTCATAAGTGTAGTATGCTGGAGAATTTGAACTTTTTTGAGGCTTTTTTAAAAGCTCAAAGACAAAATGTGTCTTCAAGATGTGTTCGAATAAGGAAAGAGATGTAAATCTCTCACACATGCCACACAGATGTGTGGAATGAGAAAGAAAAAAGAGATGCCTTTAGGATGACACAGATGAATGTCCACTTAAGACTGGCATCACAAAACAACATGACAGGTGTAGTAAGAGTTCTTGCATAGCTGATCAGATTAATATTTTAATCAGTTTTTCACTATGTTATTCATTAATACTTTTTTGTTGTTGTTGTTGTTATACCAAAAATTTAGAGGTTGTTGAAAAATACCTGTCAAATAAAATATTGGGTTTTTTTCTTTTTCCTTTTAACTGATGAATGTTTGCATTGGTCATTTACTTTCAAAGTTACAGATCATAAGGGTGGTCTTGGTGCCTTGACATTCCTTTAACTTCTTTTTCTTCAGTTATGGGTAGATGCAGATTTTTATCGGTTTACCCGCTTTCATTTCCTTATGATCAAATACAGAACAACTAAGTAGTGATAACTGTAATTCTTCAGTCAGTTCAATCTCTTTCATTATAGCTCACTTTCATTACAGTTTCATCTGAGAAGATTCCTCTTCTCAAGCTCTGGAACTGCTCTGCAACATAAGCTAGTGCATGGTAAATGGGGATGATGGAGACGGTAACTTCAAAAGCAGGCTGTTTATAGTATTATTATTTTTTTTTTTTAATCTGTATACTCCTCCAACCGAGGGAAGTGGGGAGAAAATCTAATTTCTATATGGCATAGTTCTGTTATGTGAGTGTTTGCCTCACCAGGTACTGGTGGGTTTTCCTTCCCTCAGGAGTTCAGGGATTCCTGAAACTGAGGAGAAAATCTTGAGTCTGCTCATGTCAGTAACAAATTTGCCCTTTAGCTTCCCTAAAGACAGGATTTCACTAAGTGTGAGGAAACCCTTAACTTAGCTACTAAGTCATATCATCTTCTTTATTTATCTTGAGTGTTTCCATACTTGTCCTTTAGTGAGGACAGGTGTACCTTTGGAATTAATCTCTCAGTAGTACTCATAGGCTGTTCTTTGTTTCACAGAGCTGGTCTTGCTGAGTGTGTAAACTGTTGGGTTTTTTGTTGTTTGGTGGGGGTTTTTGTGGTTTGTTTTTTGGGTTTGTGGTTTTGTTGGTGGGGGGGGTTTGGTTGGTTGGTTCGTTGGTTTGGTTTGGTTTTAAATTAAGCTGCACTGGAAGATGCCTTGAACAACAATGTCTAACATGCTCCAGCTGTTTATGGCCATTCAGTTCTCAGGAACAGACTACAGCTAATCTGAAGTAAAAATGCCTGGTTCTCTGAAATAACTATTTCAGCCTATGGATATTGTGTCACACCATTTGTTAATATAAACAGAATTATTTCTGATTAAAGATACTGTTTAATTTCAATGGTCAAAACTCACAGATGGTGATATGATTATCACTAGTGTTAATCTAGTGTTAATCCAGTGTTAATTAACTACAGAAAACTAGAGGTATTTTAATGTTATCCATTATTGCATCTAAATGCCTCCCATGTGGAATAAACTGCAGACAGTGAATACTCTACTGATTTCAAGGAGTTCTCAGACCTTATCAGGTTATAGAAGTATCTGCTTGTGGCTTGTTTTTATTTATATATGTATGTATATATGTGTGTACATATACATATATAATTAAAAATGAATGCCCACTCAATTAAGATTTTTTTTTTTTGCCTGCAGATGGAAGCACAAGCAGGAGCACTGTTTTTTTTTATTTCTACTTGCATTTCTTGGCTGTTTTCCCTGAACTAAACCTTAGTAACCTAAGTCATTTTTCACTCTGTTCCATGATTGACAAACTGAGTAAGGGATCTGAGAATTTTATTATTTTCTAGTGCTGACCAGAAAACGATTTTTCAGTATCATAAAAGAAAAAGAGAAAGTGTGCAGTTTCAGAATATTTTATTATTGTTCTAATGTAGAATCAAAATGACACTTTTGGAGACTGTTTTTTGTGAGAAGGCTGTGATAGATGCTATCTATCTCAGCCTACCCAATGCCCAGACAATAACCCACTGGCTAGAACATTTAACTGGGGTGTGGGAGTAACTGATCTGCTTGTTTATGACAGATTAGGCTCCCACAGACTCCGTCCCACATACCAGGCAAATTTCTTGCTCACCAAATTATAGCATCGGCCTCTTTTAAAATGTCAAATTCTCCTCTTGCATATCTTCTTTCTATATGAACAGATAAATAGAAGACTAATTCTACAGTATGGTGATTATGGGTAATTTGTAGGAAGACCATCCATATTCCAATGTCTGTTCTATCTGATTCAAAGTGCAGATTAGATTTTAGCCTCTTTATGCCCCTTAAGTATTTCATGACTTTGTTTTCCACTGAAAATGTTCCAACCTGAAACAACGAATTGAAACATTTCAATACAACTGTTGTAACTTTCTTTTTTTTTTTTTTTTTAAGGTGAGGGGGCAAGTTAATTTCTGTAAAGCTACATGTCCCCTTCGACGGACCACTGTGATACCTGTATCATCTGATTGCCTGCCAAAATGGACTCCATAGCCATTATTCCTGCATTATTTTGTAATGTTTCAGCAGTGGTAAGCTTATGCATGTAAATATACCAGTGCCATTCTTTCCAGAAGGTAAGGTCTGAGCTAATAAGGGAAACTGGAAGCTTTACGAAAATGAGCAAGTGATTATTCTAAACATCATTAACTGGTATGTACAACACAACAAATTTTATATCTTGGAATGTATGTTAATAAATGGAAATGGGATTAAAAAGTTGAAACTGTGACTGGATGCAGATACGTGTAATTAACAGAACTTTACTGAATGTGGCACTTGTGAGTACAGTTTTTTCTTTAATGTTTACAGTGAACATCACTGTGTAGGTTAGCAAAGGAGCATTCCTTTGCAAAATACACATAAATAGGAAAGGACATGGGAAAGTCCACTAAAACAGACACTGAACAAAAGGTCTTTAAAAGCAAAGCATCGATCTTTGAAAATAAAAGATTGCAAATCAATCAAGATTTATTTCTACAAAATATTGCATTAACACTAATCAGAAAACAGAACAGAAAGACAGGGAAATATCTTACAAATGCATAAATAAACACTGTCAAATAAGTTACTATCTAGTACACAACAGAATGGTTCAGTGCACTGAGAGTATGTAGAACACACAGAACAAAGACAAATTGCATAGTCCTGCAATTGTCATTTCTGTTTTCGGCAGGAGAAAATTAAAATTTAACAACTAGTTAAAATTTAACAATTAGTAATGGTTAAGGCAAATAAAACTAATATTAAAGAATACAGACACTATATATAATTCTTTACAAATTACCCATGTTGCTTGAAATGGCCCTGAGACAGCCAGCTGACGTGTGCTTCAGATATAGCTATACAATAAAAAAAAAATAGTGATAAATTGCCACCAGTTTAAGTTCAAAGAAGCCTAAGAAAAGCCAGCCTCTGAACTCAGCTAAATGGCAAAGGAAAAGAAGATGAAAAAATCACCATTCAAAGGGAACTAACTGGTATGTTGTTCAGATACATTTGTCTCCTGACAAGCACAAAGGCCCTTTTTCCACCTATTTTCATTTTGGCTTTATGTAAGTCTGAAAAACAAGCAGTCCAGTTGTGCTTTCTTTGTCAGGCAATAGCTTCTGTCCACAGAACTCAAAGTGGACCAAAAGGCTAAAGCTGCAAAGCAATGATCCCCCTAATGTGAGAAATCTTGGCTAACACAGAAGGCTATTTTCAGGAAAGACTAAGGTGCTGGACGCATTATGAAACTGCAATCGAAGATGTCTGTGATAACAATTCATATTTATAAGTATTTCTCAATCATGCAGTTTAGTTCCTTGCTATAATGAGGACTGCAAACAGGCCAATTATTTTCTCTTTAAAAAAAAAAAAATCAGAGTAAGGTCCGAGTTCTTCAAAACACAAAGGACTTGCAGTAATTTCTTTAATATTTAATTCATGTAGGGAATAACAGACTGTCTTTCTACTTCAGAACTCAAAATATTTAGATTAATCTTAAGAATTTTTCCACTGATGCGCTTTCTAAAACAGAAAATGCCATTTTGTGAAAGAAACGTCCATGGGAAAATTTCAGAGACGCAAAAATCACCATCATCATTACCATCACTTTTATGCCCAGCTAGGAAAAATACACTGACATCTTCTTGGCTGCCCTCCTGGAATGCTCTTGTCACTTTCACTCTCTGCTCGCAGGGAAAAAGCAAAGCGAACATAAGCCTCCGAGGCAGGGAGCCACACAATCCCAACCCCCTTTGAGCCGAGGAAGCTGGAGGGAAGCCCCGCGCTGGCAGCCGGGCCGCTGGCTTGGCAGAGAGGCAGCGAGCCGCTGGGCCGGTCCTGCCGCCGCGGCCGCGGGGGTCCTGCGCTGTCGCGCTCTCCCGCCCTGAGCCTAAACAGCCGCTCACCAGGGTCTTCCAGCGTGGTCCTTGTCAAACCAGCAATTCATTTTCGTTTGCTTAGGAGTAAAGCTGGTTTCCAAATTCCAGCTTCCAAGAAGAGACTTGATTTCATTTTTTTTTTCTCCCCTTCTCTGTTTGCTTTGATCTGGATTAGGGATATAGTTCTTTATCTTATTTTTTGTTTTTTGTTTTTCTTTTTTTCCCCTTTTTTTCTTCCTAATATATATGAGAGTCCTTAAAATGTCCATTTTTTTTTTATTTATCTAGTTTTATTTTGTTTCAGAAAACCTTATTTATGTGGGTCATGTGTGTATACATAATGTGCACATATTAAAATATATGTATGTATATAAAATATATACACTGTATGTCTACATATAAATATATCTATATTTATTTGTAGAAAATAAACTTGTACACTGATGAAGGGTGTTATACCCATACACCATATTATGCAGTATCTACACAGAACTTCTGGTGTAATGCTTGGTCTAATGCAGTTAGTTGCTATTTGTTTAAGTGAAGGCAAGACTAAATAATTTTATATTACATCTAAAGAAATAATACTTTAGTTTAATGAGTAAAACTAAAATTTAGGGAGAGAGGATTGGTTTATGTTGAACAGAAGTAGAATACTTCACAACTTACTTGAAAAAATTCAAAATATAAGAATAAGAATGAGAAACATTACTCCTGAAAAAACTGGCCAACTCCAAATAGTCTGGGTCTGGTTTCACAAGTTAAGGATTACTTTCAATATTAGTATTAATAGCCATAACATGAAAAGTAAAAAAGCAAAAGACACATTTGACAATAAAAAATGAAATGTTTAAGCATTACTAACATGAAACATTTATTTAGAATATGAGAAAATGAAAATTTTCAGATAAAAGTTTTTGCTAGGCATGTCATAATTGCCTCCAAACTCCCAGTGATAAAATACAGATTGACTGGAGAGGAAAGTTAGACTCAAAGTGTGTCCTTTTGAAGGCATATTCATATTTAGCTGTTTACTGTACTAAATATCTATGCTTTATAGAGAAATAGGATAGCTGACATCATTATTTTTAGTTTCTTTTTTTACATTGTTGATTTGGGCTTTTTATGTGGGCAGTTCATTTTGATTAGGAGTAATTTTATTCACATACATTATATGAGTAATTTCAACTTATTTTTAACTTGATAAGCTAGAAGTGCTTCCATATTTTACATGAAGTGTTAACATCTGATGATACTGTTCCTTTCTTATCTATAGCTCAGCAGTGATAGGAATCATTTATCATCATCAAAGTAATAAAATATATTTATTCTTTCAAAATTGTGTCATTTTGGACATGATGGGAATGCTATTTCTACAGTTATGCAAAAGCTGGTTTTTGTGCAACTAGTCTTCAATACTTAAATCTATTCAGAGAAGGAACAAGATTAAAGAAGTTATAAAATATTATCAACTAAGTCCTTATAGTATAGGGAATAGATTTTTCATACAGTAAAGTGATGGAAAAAATTGTATAGTTTTGTGTCCACCTTCATTGTACTGTTTGTTGCTTAGCTTATTAACAGACTATGGTGGAAAAAGGGAAGCTAAGTGTACGCTATACATTGAACACAGGCTCAGCTCTTTGCTTTCCAAATTCCATCTCCTCTGGAATGTGTAGATGGCTGCCCTATAGCAGCCTTCCAGTACTTAAAGGGAGCCTACATGAAAGCTGGAGAGGGACTGTCTACAAGGGCATGGAGTGATAGGACAAGGGGTAATGGGTTTAAGCTGAAGGAGGGTCGATTCAGATTAGATATTAGGAAGAAATTCTTTACTGTTTGTTAGAGTGGTGAGGCACTGGAACAGGTTGCCCAGAGAGGTTGTGGAGGCCCCCTCCCTGAAAGTGTTCAAGGCCAGGTTGGATGAGGCTTTGGGCAATGTGGTCTAGTGGAGGGTGTCCCTGCCCATGGCAGGGGGGTTGAAACTAGATGATCTTTGAGGTCCCTTCCAACTCAAACCGTTCTATGATTGTATGAAGTATGCTTCTTGAGATTATGACATCATTTAACAGGATCATAACGGTGCACATGACCACCTATGGACATGCTGGGTACACTATGACAAGTTTGATTACCATTTTATTATATCCCACCCACATTTGCAGTGAGGCCCAAGAAGGTCCAGTGTCATTGCTAGAACACATATGATTTGCAGGCAGTGGGTCCTATCTGCAGGCATCCTATAACAGCAATACTAGGATTTGAGCTTTAGAGCATTTCTCCAGAAATCTGTTTAGACCATGCTAAAGTAATTATAAACAAATAATTTTATTTATTTTTGGTAGATGAATCAAGTCCTACATTTCAGCACTAACACAGTTGTTTACATGGCTGCAGACACCAAAAACTTCATTGGAGTACCATGGGCTTCAGGACACATTCCACCTTGCCCTGGATTCTCAGAAGTCTTTGGGTTTGATGTTACCTTTGCTGAGCTGAATGTGAAACACACTGTAAAATCTTAATTTTTGTATACATTATATTTTTACTATTATGAATACAGAAAAGCTAAACCAAGAATTTACAATAAAGTTGTCTTGCTTCACTCATGAAATAGATACACAGGATGTGATATCCAGAATGAAACAGGTGAATCTGAGCTATTGAGCTTTCTTCAAACAGAACAATGTGTGGTTGAAGTACTTAGTCTTTTTTTTTTATTATTTTGGAAAGTGTCAAAATTTAACAGGTGGATCCATTGTGCAAGTCTACAGTGAACCATTTTTTTAGGTTTCTTTTAAAAAAAAAAATTTTTTTTCTCTCAGATAAGTTGAAGGACTTCAAATTCTTGCAGGCAATTTTGATCAGAGCAGTGCTGTATAAGGGAAAGTAAGTTAGCTGGCTGAACAGCAGAAATAAAGGTTAGCAAGCAAGCTAGGGAAAAAAAAAAGTCTTTCAAACTTAGAAAATATCCACCAAACCCTTATTTTTCTTATCAAGAAATACTTTACGTCCATTTTATATATGATCTTTGAGGTTTTGTGGGGTTTTTTTATTTTAAACTGGAAAAAACCAGTAAAATATTAATGGAATTAATTCTCTGCAAAGTATTTGCATTTTCATTATTAAATGTGAGTAGTAGTATGAGAAAATAGATGAATTCTAACCTGTATACATCACAGTGTAAGAATGCCACGTCTTCATTAACAGTCTGACTAAGGACTAAAAGAAATGCAAGAACAAATTTCAAAGTGGCATACTCAAATTCAAAATCTAATGATTTTACTTGGATTTTAAAAAACAGGTAGGAACACTTGTACTTTTTTACAGTTTTAAAGGGTTGCTTTCTTTGAAACAAATCTCTTAAGAAACAAATATTGCTCCCCTTACCTAAAACAATCCCCTCCTGCTGACTAATATTGTGGCATCAGAAAACAGAAAACACAAGAAGTCAAGAACATAAAGCTACTGAGCTTTACTGGTTGAAAAAACAAACAAACAAACTCACCAAAAAAACCCCACCACATCAAAATTGAAAACTTAGTTACAGTTCAGTTCAGACAAACTGCAGCTTAGAAGTTCTGGAAGAATCTATATGTGCTCTCTGCAAGGCATGTGTGTGTGTAGAATCACTAGATTATATCTGTCTAAACAATAAATTAAACTAGCGATAATTTAAGAAGTTAATTTCTAAAGATTAGTAAAATGCTGTCATGTGTCACTTAGTAGTGCATCATAAAGTTACTGCCTATATAGCATTTTACATATATTTTCAGAATCACAGAATCACAGAATGGTTGATGTCAGAAGGGGCCTCTGGACGTCATCTGGTTCAGTGCCCCCCTGCTCAGGCAGGGTCACCCAGACTAAGTTAAAGAGGACCATAGCCAGATGGGTCTGGAATATCTCCAAGGATGGAGACTCCACAACCTCCTGCAGAACCTGTGCCAGTGCTCAGTCACCCGCACAGTGAAAAAGCATTTCCTGATGTTCAGAGGGAACCTCCTGTGTTTCAGTTTGTGCCCATTGCCTCTGGTCCTGTCACTGGGCACCACTGAAAAGAGCCTGGCTCTGTCCTCTGTGCGCTCTCCCTTCAGGTATTTGTACACTTTGATGAGATTGCCCTCTGAGCTTTCTCTTCTCCAGAATGAACAGTGCCATCGCTCTTTCATCATGAGAGAGATGCTCCAGACTCTTAATCATTTTCACAACCCTTTGCTGCACTGTTTCCTGCATTTCTGTCTGGTACTGAGGAGCCCAGAACTGGACACAGTACTTCAGGTGTGGCCCCAGCAGTGCTGAGCAGAGGGTAAGGATCACCTCCCTCAATCTGCTGGCAATACACCTAATGCAGCCCAGGGTACCATTTGCCTTCTTTGGCACGAGGGCACATTGATGGTTCATGTTCAAGTTGGTGTCCACCAGGATCCCCAGGTCCTTTTCTGCCTCTCCAGCTGTACGGCCCCCAGCATGTACTGGCAGCTGGGGTTGTTCCTCAGGTGCAGGACTTTGCAATTCCCTTTTTTTGAACTTCATGATGTTCCTGTCAGCCTGTTCCTCCAGCCTGTATTTCTTTTTCTGGTATATATATTTTATCATATATTTGTACAAAAAAAAAAAAAAAAATCCAGCTTTTTAATCTCAAGTTATTAAAAAAGTTAATGTACATGGATACTTTTTCATGTGGCATGTAACAAAATGAAATGAACGTATGTTTAAAATATATTTTTGAATCTTCAAAGTATAAAATTCAAAACTAGCACTTGTTATTGTTTCAATATATTCACAGTGAATATCTTTACAGTGATATATTTAATCATACAGATTTTTAAAAAGAGTACATCGCTACAGTATAGGAGTCTTAAAATGGATTGTGCACAGAAGTGTCTGTATTCTAACTTTTGTGATCCTTACTGCTGCAGCACAACTTTCAATATATTATGCTAAGGTCTGGGAAAGATATCCCAATGATAAATAAACAAACACACATGACAAAAAATTAGAATATTGTATCATTGAATGCAGTCTGCTCCTTTGCTGGAGAAACAGAGCTTAAATTATTTATGATAATACTTCACAGAATATTAATAAATGTATGATAGTATATTTTGTACAAGTGATGAAGTCATAATCATATGCAGCCTCTTCACAGCACCATGCAATTAAATTATTACTGAAGAAGATGTAGTGTAGGCCAGGTTTTGTGTAAGAATTGTTCTTAAAAGTTAGTAAAAGAGAAAAAGAGAAGCTTTTTAAAATTTAATTTTCAAAGACATCATAGATCAACATTCTTTACTTCTTTACAGGTTAAATAGAAATTTTAATATATCATATTATATACAAATCTGGAGCAGGTATCTTAAAAACACTTCTTAAAACCTTTGTTTTCATAAAAATTATATAGCATGTGTTTGAGCAGTTTCAATGAATAAAATTCTTCTTTAATAATGTTGATGTGATACTATTCTAAACTTTTCTAACTTTAGTAAAATATTTGGGCTTATCTTAAACACATGGTGTCTGACAGCAGTTTAGTTCAGGCACAGAAGCGCCGTTACCTGTCAAAGACACACACTTTCTATAATGAAGGTTAGTAATTTTTTAATATGCTCATTCTTCTGCAAGACACTTTTAGAGCTGAAGTAATTTATTCAGTTTTAAAAGATACATTTATGTTCACAAACACACAGTTCATAGGTAGTTACCTTGAAAGCAGTGACATAGTTTGTCATTTTTTAGATCTTCGTTCTGAAAACAGGTACCTATTGACCTTAAATCTCTGTATAAGGTTTTCAGTAACTGTCTACCCAGTTATTCATTATTACGAGAACAGTCAGAATATAAAATGTTATAGACAGAATTTCAGAGGTATACAACATACATACATTCACCCAATAAACTTAAAACTGAGTTGACAACCCTTCGAACTCACTTTGATCTTTACGTATTAGCAATTCAACCCATTCTTAAATTAGAACTTACATGACTGAGAATGAACAGTGAAATACAAACCCGTGAACCTTAAGATTTGGCAGAACTGATTTTGAATTATTTTATTTTGAAGATACATATCAATATTATCTGTAACTTTTTTTCCTTCCTTGTAGACATATGGAAAGCAAAAAAAAAAAAAAAAGGAAAATTATAAAGAACTCATAGCCTACAGAATAAGAATACTTGGAAGAAGAGGAATAACTTTTATTTAGTTGTGTTAAAGTTTAGATGTAGGAATTTAGAATAATTGCTAAAGATACGGTGGAAACAGAATGGGGACAAGACAGGTACTGTGTCAAGCTGAATTTGGGAGCAATGGAAAACAGGGCTTGCACCCAGCAAAAGAGTTTAGTTGAGGCATGGTCTGCAGTTGCATAACCAACCCCAAAAGTACACAAATCCATGCATGTGATCAACCATCCCTGAGCTGCAGTCATTTAACTCAGCTGTAGCTGTAGCTTTTTGGTCTGTAAGGCTCATGTAATATGCACATCAGAAGATGACTAAGACAAATGCCCCAAAATCTAGAACTAACTTCTTGTCCCTAGCTTTCCATTGAAAAAGGAAATCTTAAGTGTGTGTGTGGGGGGGAATGTTTTCCAGTATAAAGATACCTGTGAAGCTTCTTCATATTTTCAACTGATTTTCGTGTTTTCTTCTGGATTTCATTTTAGCACAAGAAAAGAAATATTATGTTTCACATGCTGTGTACAAAATAATGGTTGCATTTATTCAGCCTTCCAGTTACATGCTTTAGATGCCTAATAATTTTACTACATCTGTAAAGATAAAGGATGTATTTAGAAATCAAGCTACAGATGTGTTTATGTAATGCCACATCATTCATTTTCTTTTTTAAGGCTATCAGCCACTGAGGGAAAGTGAGGCTGAAAAATTCTACAGTGCACTATATATGTATCTATGAGAACTTACAGAAAATGTCATAACGTCTTGTCTAGTGTAATTAGCAAATGTTCATTGTCAGCAAATTATATAAAAGCTAATTCTCTGGACTGGTAAGTAGAACAAATTGATTCCTTTAACAAATAAAAAATGCACTTAAACATATATTTTAATTTATTCATAAATTAACAGGTTTTAATACAGAAGTTGCATTGTTCTCAATTTCAGCTGCACAGGATGTTTTAACAGCCACAGTTCTGTTCAGATATTAATTAAGATGGACACTAGGGAAGCAATCAATTTATACTTGTAGCCAATTTGATACTGGTTTATTTAAGTTATCACAAAGCAGCTAAGTTGTGGGAACCAGTGTGTTCTTGGCCCACAAAAAATGTAAAATACTATATACTTAGTTTAACTGCTTTTCCTTCAAAAAAAGCAGAAATACAACTCTTTCATTTCACAGAAGGATGAAGTTTGGAAGAAAACCCACCTAAAAGTCACGAGAAGCCCTTGGAGTTAAGAGTATTATATATAATCCTGTCTGAAAAATAGCAGCATTATTTTTAAAAAATAAAAACTAAAATGGAGAGAAAACCTGTGAGATTAATTGAAAAAAATTCGTTGCTTGTGATCAGTATTGAATCCTGATATAAATTCTGGAAATTAGTCTATTCTGCCATGGAATTTTACATGAGAATCACTGTAGCCTTTTGTGTGTCATTCCCAAGCAGACGAAATACCATAGATGAACTGATAGTCCTAGGTAGAGTGTTTATTTCTTAGAATCATGGAATCATAGAATGATTTGGGTTGGAAGGGACCTCAAAGATCATCTAGTTCCAACACCCCTGCCATGGGCAGGGACACCCTCCACTAGACCACGTGGCCAAAAGCCCCATCCAACCTGGCCTTGAACACTTCCAGGGATGGGGCATCCACAACCTCTCTGGGCAACCTGTTCCAGTGCCTCACCACCCCCATAGTGAAGAACTTCTTCCTAATGTCTAATCTAAATCTACCCTCTTTTAGTATAAACCCATTACTCCTTGTCCTATCACTCCATGCCCTTGTAGACAGTCCTTCACCATCTTTCCTGTAGGCCCCCTTCAGGTACTGGAAGGCTGCTGTAAGGTCTCCCCGGAGCCTTCTCTTCTCCAGGCTGAACAACCCCAACTCTCTCAGCCTGTCCTCATAGGAGAGGTGCTCCAGCCCTCTGATCATCTTCGTGGCCCTCCTCTGGACTTGCTCCAACAGCTCTATGTCCTTCTTATGTTGAGGACCCCAGAGCTGGACGCAATACTCCAGGTGGGATCTCACAAGAGCAGAGTAGAGGAGCAGAATCACCTCCCTTGACCTGCTGGTCACACCTCTTTTGATGCACCCCAGGACACAGTTGGCTTTCTGGGAGGAAAGTGTACATTTGCTGAGTCATGTTGAGCTTCTCATCAATCAACAGTCACAAGTCCTTCCCCTTCAGGGCTGCTCTCAATCCATTCTCCACCCAGCCCATAGTTGTGCTCGGGATTGCCCTGACCCATGTGCAGGACCTTGTGCTTGGCCTTGTAGAACTTCATGTGGTTTGCACAGGCCCATCACTCACACCTGTCAAGGTCCCTTTGGATGGCATCCCTTCCCTGCAGTGTGTTGACTGCACCACACAGCTTGGTGTCATTGGTAAACTTGCTGAGGGTGCACTCGATCCCGCTGTCCATGTTGCCGACAAAGATGTTAAACAGTGCTGGTCCCAGTACCTACCCCTGTGGAACGCCACTCGTCACTGTTCTCCACTTGGACATTGAGCCATTGACTGCAACTCCTTGAGTGTGACCATCCAGCCAATTCCTTATCCAGCGAGTGGTCCGTACATCAAATCCATGTCTCTTCAATTTAGAGACAAGGATGTCTCTTGATTATTTCCATAAGATTTTTTCTCCAGTGTAAATCCTAACAAACTTTTAGCTTGTTTACGTTGATCTATCATCGGCCTCACAAGATTTACATAAAACAACATTGCTGGAAAGACTACGTAATAGAACACATAGATATATGCAGCGATGTGATCTTCAGATCAAATTGGCTAAATAAGTGATCATTTTTTGTTTCTTGAATCATGACACTCATATTTTTATATAATTTTATATACACTCCTAACTGCCAGAATGCATACTCACATGCACTTGGATGTCAAGTCAAGATGGCCACCATTCAAGTTAGGGAACACCAACAGATAAACAGGAAGTATATGTATTTTCTTGTTATACCTTTATCAATGGAAACTTTTTACAGCGCTGTACTTCACAGCGTAATACAAAAAACTGCAATAACTTTACATATCATTACAGAATTTTCACACTTTGAATTCAAGCCCTTTAAAATACAGAAATATATTTCTGTGTGTCTTTAAAATACCCCAAAATAGCATTTTATATATAACTTTTTTCCAGAGAAATTGAAAGTAAAGTGCACAGAATAACAAGAAAGTGCAGTAAGAAATATATATTATAAAATACTTAAAGCAATTTGAAAGATTTGAATTCGGTAAAGCTTTGTAGTTTTGTTTTGTACTCTGGAAACATGTCAAAGTGAAAAATTACATTGCTGTCTTATGTTTCCATTGCCTGGGCTGTGCTCTTTTCATCTATGACAGCAGGATAAAATAGATAAAAAATAGATTTTCATGGGATTTGCTTTTGTTTTTTATTTTGGTATGTAAAAGATATATTTTTATCTTCACAGTATGTATTCTATTTTTTATGAATACAGCTGAGATACATGTCTAAAGTAATCACACCTTCTTAAGTACAGATATTAAAAGTGGCTTGAATTTTTCAGACTGCTGAACTGATACCAGGCTTGCATAAATGTCTCATTCTACAGGCCTGCAAGTAGGAAGTTAAGTTTCAGCAATACATCTGAAAGAAAGCTTAATGAGTAAAGCCATCAGTAGTCTACAGACAGAGTTTTACAAGTGGAATGTTCTGTTGATTGATTTATCCTATTTCCTTCTTTTTATGCACTCTATTTTCAATCAGCCACTACTGGGTGTGAACAATTTTATCATGAAGATAGGACAGTAGAATATGCAGCAGTTTTAGTCTAGATTGTTGCTCAACATGTTGAAAAAAGAGAGGCACAAAATTTTAACAATATGAACTATAATGATAACAGTACTTTAATAAACAAAATATTTCTGAAGGCAAGGAAAAATATTCTATATACTCATGGTGTATACGCATTATTATTATGTCATTTGAGGAAAGAGGACCTTAATTATTTTAAAAGTTAGATGTATTTTTATTCTGGTTTAAGCACATCAGAATAAAAAAAAAACCTACTCAAGAAATACTGCTACGCAGTTTTTAGCACTTCTGATTTTATTCAGAAGGCTTCCTTTTACATTATTCTTATCAAATATAGGAATAAGATAACAGCTATTATTACTTTGGTTGGTTAGTTGGTTTGGTTTTGATGGGATTTTATTTCATCCTGAATCGTCCTATAAACTCAACAGGACTTTGTGAATTCACACTATGCTTTGAATGTCATGAATAGACGCCAAAGTCTACATTTAGGATATTAGTATTTACCAGGATACAATAAGATAGCTACTACTACTACCACTACCACCAGTTCTAACGGTGCTAATACCAACACTACCAGGCTATCAGCATACCACGGTAAATATGATTTCTGCTCTTAGCATAGGAAACCCTGTTGGCAGCCTGAGAGAAAGAAGGGGGCTATGGTTAAAATAGTATGAAAATAAGCCCACAGGGGCTCCAGATGGAGGAAAGGAGGAAGAAATCCTGACCATGGGCAGGACAGTCCTCCCTTGGGGCGAAGCTTGGTGCAGCTGAGAGCTCTCCCTCTCCTCCCCTCCCCTCCTCTCACCACCCTCCTGGGCCAGAGCTTGCTGGGGGCAGCTCAAACCTCAGGGACCACTGGGGAAAAGGGTGGTCGTCAGCAAGGGTGTGTGGGTGGTTTTGTATAAAAATGTGAACTGTAGAATTCTTGAGGGTTTTCTGTTTTAACTGGATAATTTGGACTACGCAACTATTAAAATACTAGTTGCACTAGCCATAATTTCTTAGCTCCATGTGTATGGCACATTCACTCTTGCACATTACAAGCTTGAGTGTAACAACGGTGTTCCCGGAGCTGAAGGTAAAGCGAGGGAAGCAAAAGTCACTCAGACACCGGCAAATTGTTAAAGCAACCTGAAACACGCTCAGGCCACGGCACATCCTGAAAACCTGCACTGCCAATGCAGATCCTATGGCCTTCTACTAGCAATAACAAAAGTCAGAATTGCTGAACTAAAGTAAAAACAAAAGACAGTCCCTGCTCCAAAGAGTTTATTGTCTAAGAAAAGGCGGAATGACAGATGGATATAAACAGACAGATGGGAGACTAGCAGGTAAACAGTCAAACAGTCAAACTGTCCTGTTCAGCGGGGTAGTAAGTGGTCCCAGTGCACCATCTGCCTAACTGTTGTCTGCTCCGCTTTTGTTTTATTTTGGTTTGTCTTGTTCTCTGTGTGGAGGAGGTATAAGGGTCACAACAAACATATATTTTGACATGAGATATGACAAAAACTTTGAATCCTTGTTCAGCACCAGGTGCTGCAGAAGAGAATGCACCAAAACACTTTCTTGAAAATTTAACTGGTGGATGATGGAGGCTGGCATCACTAAAGGATTGGAGGCAAGAGGTGACATTTTAAAGGTCAATATATTTAGAGAGCATGGGTTTGTAAGGGGAAGATAAGTGTTGAAGGACCTTGAGAAAGAGAAGCAATTTGTTGGATGTGACAGAAAGTGGTGAGTCAGGAATGTGAAGAGGAAGGTGACATTATCAAAACAGGTGCTAAGTTTACAACAGAAGTCTGATTAAATAACAACAGTTTAAGATTTCATTTGTTAAGGGATGGAAAAAAAGGATGTAACAAAGTCTGATGCTAAACGATGCCCATATAGATTAGTTTTATCAAAATGCATGTACTGTAGAGGCCGCTGCTTCCTATTTTCGGGGAGAAACAAATATCAGAATTTGTTACATAAATCTAGATAACCTGGATAGGAAAATCAACACAGACATTCAAATAGAATAGTTAGGAGTGTTGGTGACAGTACTTACACTTCCCTACAGTGAGGAGAAAAAGAGGGAAGCATGCTTGAAAGAAGGAACAGCATGTCTTGTTTAGTTTTGTCAGAACTGATGTGATGGTAAAACATCTAATCAGAGATGTCAAAAAAAGCAGGCCAGATTTCAGTTTGGAGGTCTATGTTTTCAGAAAGCAATTCTGAAATAGAGATATAACACAGATATACATATGTGTGGTTAGTTAGTTGTAATAAGCTGTGAAGAAGGGAAACAATGAAATGGATGGCAGTTTGGGAGAGGTTTTGGGGTTTTTTTGAGAGAGATAATGGAAGAAGCAATGAGAAAAGAGAATCAAGAGAAGAGTGCTTAAATGACGGCTTTGCTAGATTTTTAATCACTTATATGTCTATTAGAATAGTAGTCTGAAAAATGAGACGCCTGAGTTCAGTTCCTGAGAGAATCTGAACTATTTCCAGCTCCCAGACTGTGGAAGAGAGCTCTCACCCTATGCATGTTGATGCCCTCATCTGTACAAAGCTCGAGGTACACTTTTGTTTATTGTTAAAGTATCAGTATGGCAGTGTCAAGAACTGCAGATTTCTTTTTCTTACTTCTTCCTTTATTGTGTTGAACTGATGTACTGTGAAGACCTAACTTCATATCCCCACTTGAAAGTTTGAAAATGCACATTAAATTCCAAATCCACATACATATGTTATACTTTTTGTTTAGTATGCTATTGTCACTGAAATCCGGGAATAAACCTTGTAACACCAATGTAGTGTTAAAAGGCAGGCATTCTTTATTGCAGCACTGGATGCACGGGGGATAGCTCCACCCAACGTGCATGCCAGGTGATCACCAATACACAGGTTATGTAGGATCAAAACATACATATTCATCATTTTTCTCACAAAGGGCAGTCCTATGATAATCATTTCTTAGAATCCATTTCCATATTCTCCTCCCCATCACGCATGCTCAGTGATTTGAGTCGGTGGTCCTCAAGGGTCTCTGGTGGTCGTCAGTGGTCTTGCACCCATGTCCACTGCGTGACCCTCTTCTTGCAGGCACATGCAGTATCCTTGCTGTGGATGCACCTGTCCATAATGACTTACTTCATAAGATTAATATCTCCAAACCTATTGTTCAGTTTGGTAGGGACTGTACATGGAACATAGCAGCATTGTACCTTGCCATGGTCAGTTAGCTTCATTACCTATTACCTTGGTTACAAACTAATTATCTCAACCTGATTCTATAGTTTCTGTTTCACGGCCCCTATCCCACGGTTACACTATCATTTGATACTATTTACCCATACTGGCTGAGATGGAGTTAATCTTCCCCACAGCAGCCCTCACAGCACTGTGCTGTGTATTGGTGGCTAGCAAGGTGTTGGTAACACACCAGGGTTTTGGGTGGTGCTGGCACACATCAAGGCTGTCTCTCCAACATCCCCCTCTCAGCAGCAGGCTGTGGGTGGGCAAGATCTTGGGAGGGGACACAGCCAGGACAGCTGACCCAAACTGACCAAAGGGATGTTCCACACCATATGACATCTGCTCAGCAATAAAAGCTGAGAGGTAGGGGAAGGAACAGGGAACATTTTTTATGTTTGTCTTTGGGAGCAACCACTAGGCATACTGAAGCCCTGCTTCCTGGGAAGTGGCTGGATATTGCCTGCTGATGGGAAGCAGAGAATAATCTTTTTCTTTTCCTTTGCTTCTACATGTGGTATTTTGCTTTTGCTGTATTAAACTGCCTTTATCTTGACCCACGAGTTTGGGGTTGGTTTTTTCCATCCTATTTTTTTCCCCTCCCTGTCCTGCTGAAGACGGGAGGATAGAGAACCTTGGTGGACACCTGGCATCCAACCAAGGTTAAACCACCACAACCTGATATCTCATTTTTCCACGTGGGATGACAGAAAACTGTTTTACTCACTTTTACTTCAAAGAGTGAGGGAAAGATACTGTGGTGGTTTAGGCCCAGCCGGTAGCTGGGTGCCACGCGGCCGCTCACTCACCCCTCCCCCAGCGGGACGGGGAGGAGAAGTATAACAAAAGGCTTGGGTCGAGATAAGGACAGGGGGAGATCACTCGCTAATTACCGTCACGAGCAAAACAGACTGAATGTAGAGAGGAGATTCATCTAATTTATTACTAGGCAAAACAGAGTAGAGCAATGAGAAAATACAATCAAGTCTTAAAACACCTCCCCCCACCCCTCCCATCTTCCCGGGCTCAACTTCACTCCCGGCTTCAACCTCCTCCCCCCTCAGCGGCGCAAAGGGGCAGGGAATGGGGGGTGCGGTCAGTTCAGCACACGTTGTCTCTGCCGCTTCTTTGTCCTCAGGGGGAGGACTCCTCTCAACATTCCCCTGCTCCAACATGGAGTCTCTCCCACGGGCTACAGTCCTTCACGAACCGCTCCAGCGTAGTCTCTCCCACAGGGTGCAGACCTTCAGGAGCAGACTGCTCCAGCGTGGGGTCTCTCCCACAGGGTGCAGACCTTCAGGAGCAGACTGCTCCAGCGTGGGGTCTCTCCCACAGGGTGCAGACCTTCAGGAGCAGACTGCTCCAGCGTGGGCTTCCCACGGGCCACAGCCTCCTTCAGGTGCCTCCACCTGCTCCAGCGTGGAGTCCTCCACGGGCTGCAGGTGGAATCTCTACACCCCCTCATCCTTCCTCCATGGGCTGCAGGGGACAGCCTGCCTCACCATGGTCTTCACCACGGGCTGCAGGGGGATCTTTGCTCTGGTGCCTGGAGCACCTCCTCCCCCTCCTTCCTCACTGACCTTAGTGTCTGCAGAGTTTCTTACATCTTCTCACTCCTCTCTCCGGTTGCAAAAGCTTCTTTAACCGTTTTGTTTTCCTTCTTAAATATGTTATCACAGAGGTGCTGATTGGCTTGGCCTTGGCCAGCAGCGGGCCCATCTTAGAGCCGGCTGGCATTGGCTCTGTCAGACACAGGGGAAGCTTCTAGCAGCTTCTCACAGAAGCCACCCCTGTAGCCCCTCCCGCTACCAAAACCTTGCCACACAAAACCCAACACAGATATCCATCCTGTATTCATAAGGAAAAGAAAGTGAAATAAATATCTGTTTTATCCATTTTAGCTACTTGAATATACAGAATGCAGACTATACAGAATAAGAAATAAATATAATATTAAAATAATATTTGTACTTGTTTGCTATATTATTCCATTCCTAGTCATTGCCTGAAAATTACTCTTAGTAATGCCAGGAATAGTTAATATTTTTGTCTGTACTTTCACTTTGGCTGGTACATTATGATTATGTCTCACCAGTACTTAGTACTTTCAGTTCTGCATGCAATATGAAACTAATTCTTGAAGAATACTAAGATATAAGGCTGGATGGATTATTCATTGCAAACTACTTTCCTGACCAGTGATTCTGAACCTATTAATACGGTTGTTACAACCCTTTTTTTTTTTTTTTTACAAGGGTGCCAACTGTAGATGGCTCAAGAATTATTCCTTTTTCTGTTTTTATTAATAGATCTAAATCAAAGCACATTAAAACAATGAACTTGTCAGATTTTTTTTCACTGATATCACTGTAATTTGGATCAGTAGTTGACGATTTGTTTGTTGATAGCCTACTTCCTCATGAGGCCAGCTTACCAAATGCTTTCACCTATTGAATTGTCTTTCTGATCTGTTCTCAGGCACCCTATTCCAAAAACAAAAGAAAAAAAAAAGGGGGGGGGGGGGAAGAAAAGGATCAGGACAAGTTCTAGTACTCACAGCCCCATTGTTATGGAACTGTTTTGTTGGACAGAATGTTCTTTTCTATCATTTCTTCACTGCATAGTAGGAACTAATGCCATCATGTAAATATTTAAATGTGAGATTTGGGGAATTGTTCCATAATGAAGTGTTATGATTCAATTACAAAACCGGCAGATATGGCTATGTTGCTAGATACAATGCTTCTATACAAATGTTTTATTTATTTCTCATTAAATGAACTGATTTATGGTTGTTGGGTTTTATTTTTGTGTTTTTAAATCACCAGGTGATTATTGTAACTGCCTGGGAAAACAAATCACTGAACTAATTTTTTCTTCATATCTAGATCTATTTGTACAGTCCTGTGTTTGAAAGAAAAATAATTTATTTCTGATCCCTGTAGTGATAAGTAAATTCTCTTAAGCATCAGATGTCATTATCTGCATCTGAAAAGGTTTATCAGTATAGAAAATGTAGCTTTAAACTGAATAAATGCTTATGTGTTCAAAAGTAACCCTTGAATTTGTGTATATAACTTTACAGATCCTTCAGTATGATTTGCAAAGATAAAATAAATCCTGACTGAATATTAAATCTGGGCATTGCTCCAGGAAGTTTACTGATTCCTACATTTGTTCCCACATAGAGAGACATGTATCAATAGCCTAGTCTGATTGCAGAGTCCTCCTTCTTCCTTGCGGTTTTGAACTCTGGTATCCACATAACACCACTATCCATTTTCAAGTTGATACAAAGAAATAAAAAGTTAAATGGAGTTTATAAGATGGCTTCAGAGACAAAAGATTCTGAGCGTGGTGGTAATGATACTTCTTTGAAAACCCAACCTAATTTATTAGGAAAGATAGTGCCAGTTTTTCTGCATCTTTTTTTCATTCTGAAGTAGTTTTCTCCACCGCTTAGTTCAACAGAAATATGACATATAACGTTGTAGAGATGGAAGACTAAATTATGGAAAACCTTGACCTATTTTCTTGGAGGAATTTTAACATACCTATTCTTTTAATGGCTTCTCATCAAAAGGCAGTATGCTTTCTTAAGTGACACTTGGTACAAAGTTCAATTTAATGTTACAAATTTTCATGGGTATTTTTCCATTTGAATTTTGAAATTTAATTTCTGGCTATTTTGTCACAAAATTTCCAAAGATTACTCTTATTAATACCATATGTTATATTTGTTCTCACTATTAAGAATAAAAAAGTCCAAAATCTAAAAAAAAATGATTATTTTTCTTTTATCTTAAAGAAACTACTTGAGCATTTATTTTCTTCCCTTTTTTTCACTGTTGAGGAAATTTTTACCACTCCTTCTTTTCAATACATTGTAATCTATGTATAGTGAAAATCTGAGTGATGACGCAAGTAAATATAATTTTTCTTTAAAAATATAAATAAGTACTTAAAGGATGAAGAGCTAGCAGCTTTAACTCAAAGTCTAAAATAATAATAATATAACAGCTGCATCTGAAATTATGGATTGCCAAATCAAAACATCCCATTCCATTATGTCTTTCATTTTGTAAAGTGTTTCAGGATTTCTCAGGGGTTTTGTTAGTGCTAACACAGTTCTATACCATAAGCATTTTGATTTTAAATAGTCAATACCTCAGACTTCCTTTATTGCTAACAAGGAAAAGTAGATATGTTCCCACTGGTCAGATGTGAACATGTACTTTAGGATGAAATCAATAAAAAATGGCATTATCACTTTCTGTCCATTGTCTGCAAAGGATTAGCTCAAATGTAAATATCTGTAAAGAATAAGCCCATATTTGATCAGATGACCAAATGTTATGTCTGAATAAAAATTAAATTTCAAGACATTTTGGTAGCAGATCTCCTTCCTTGCTGGATCAGAAATAAATAGCTTATGAGTCACCTCAACCCAAAATCCTAAAGCAAACCACTTCCTAGTTTTGATTTTAGCTACTATAAAAAACTGCAATTCAGGTTTTCAGGTAATGTTAACTAGTAGCTTTTCGCATCTTGGTCTCTCATCAGGTATTCACTGACCCAAAACTTGTGTTCTAGGTTAAGCTGAATGGCTCTCTACACCCTGCTAATCATACTGAATTCTCCAGTGACTAATGAGAGCTTAGATAACTAGCTTTTTGTGCAGACACATTGTTATGCAAACGAGACCCATGAGCCTTTACTTGGCAAATGCCTTTGTGAAGAAGTTCCTTATATGTTACCAAAGTGTAAGAGAGAAAACAAAAACTTTGAGGAATTTGCCATAGCTGAATGTGGCATATTCAATCTTCCACATTAGTTGTGTCTGTGCCCATTTATTAGCTTTATCTATTCTTGATCTTTTCAGTAGATTTAATTCCACTGCATCTCTCTTTCTCTCCTTTCTGTCTATGGTGAGACAAACTTTAACGACTTATTTTTTAAATCTTCCATGACTGTTCTTCATCTGAGTTTTTCTTTGTATCTTAGGATTTGGAAAAGAAATAGCTATCTATCTTACAGTATACTCTGAAACCTCGTTTACTGTACATATCTAGGTTTAGCTTTTTTTTTTTTTCTTCAACATCTAATTTCAGCTTTATCCATGGCTGGGGAGCAGAATGTTTCAGTCGATAGCTATCTTGTTCACCTTAAACCTACATATCACTGTTCACTGGGGGGGGGGGGGGCGGGGAAGAAACAGGAATCTGACTATATTTTCTACCTCTGACCACACAACAAATGAATTAATATCAGTGGAATTCTTCTTACAGAGCTGATTAATTCTTTCTTTGCATGAGTGTAAATGATTAATTTCTGAGTTCTCAAGTATTCTCAGATCCAATATTGATGTTTCTGGCCTAATTTTCTAAATAACTATTTAATTTTTACTTAACCCTCAGAATTTCTGGCATTTTCTTTACATTCCTCTTCCATTTGCTCATTTGGAAAGATGTTCTCAGTTTTGATGTTTGGGGTCAAGGCCCCTGTTAAATGAGTCACTCCTTTCAGATTGATAGCCTGTCACCACTTATATGCTATCTGTCAGTACTTTAGTGAGGTGTTTAAAGAAGAATTTTACACATTAAAGTAGACAAAGTTGGGGCACAGTCTAATTTCTTAAATAAGAAGAAGACATCATCCATTAACAGGAGAAGTCTTACTGAGCTGAAAGACTAATTGAAAGCTTCTGCTAGGAATTGTGACAAGTGTTCTTTGCAGCATAGATACAATTAATATATAAATCCATTACTTGCCCCTAAGAAAATATTTTAGTGCAACACCAATCTCTCTTTATTTAATTGGCTTCTTCAGCAATTCCCTTTCATTTATAAAAAGACAGTGAAATTTATTAGATATTTTGTATGTCACCTCTGGGTTCTGACCTACATACATTTTAAGGGAAGCTCTTAAAAATTTGACTAGGACGTCTACTAATGTTGCTATTGGAATAGTGCCCAGGACAACTCATGACTGGCAATTCTGGGTGCTATAATAGCAGTAAATTTTCCTTATGCAAAATAACTGCTACCTGATAATCTGTTCATTATACAGCATTGCATTATCTGGGTCTGTTGAATTATATTTAAATAAATCCTTTAGTAGACCCTGGATTTGATGGTTAAACATAACCCTATGTTGAACAGTCCTCCCAAATATTTTTTTGTTTATCACTCTTGGAACATTGTACTCCAGTGCTTGTTTTGGGTGTTTTGTTTTGTTTTGTTTTGTTTTGTTTTCCAGAGATGTTAGGATTGAAGGGAGCAGGAGATGGGATACCTCTTCTGTTTCCCCTTGTGATGTGGCAAGAGAGGAACTCACTTAGTGAAGATCTTCATGTGTAACCAGCTGTTAAGCAGTTTTACTTTGAACCCACCCCTACGTTTTCTTCAACAATCAAACATCAGCTAATAATAAAGTATTTTTTCTACAATTTCCATCACTTCTTAAAATTGTCCTACAGATTCTTCATCCTGGCCTGTCTTTTATCAACGGCTATGCCTCTGTTACATGGTGTTTGTGATAAGACAAACTTTTTGGACAGTGCAAAAGTCAAAAATATCTCCATCCTGGAGAAGGTATGGGGATTTTGGTTATATCAGCTGCTGAACAAAGACTCCTTTGGTTTTCATGGGCTCATTCATCTTTTATAAATACATACACACATAGATATATATGTTTGTTTTCAACTTGTCCTCAGTTAATCTGTAAGGACAATACAAGAGGTAAGTGTATAGTGTGAGATAAGGAGCTTCTCTCGTCTCTCCCATTGTAGATTCAGTCTGCCATTCATACTTAAACTCATTGAAAGGAAACCAAATTAATTCCTTATGTAGAGTCTTGGAGCTGAGTAAGTCAGATTTGTCTGTCAGTACTTATGATTCTGGCTTGCAAAATAATCATGGAACTGTCTTTACCATTTGTCATTTGAAACTATGCTTATTTAATTTAAAATGCTAATATGCTTTAGTTTTCTGTTGCAAATACAGTTTCAATATCAGCGGCAATGGGGAGAGAAATAATGCAGAATAGATTGTAGGTAACTTTAACTCTGATATGTTGAGATCTGATAATTCATTATCTCAAATGTGAATGTTAAATAGAATTTCAGGTTAAGAACTCAGGTTTTATTTTCCACCACTGTTAGATACAAGCTGGCAATAGAGGCCCAATACATCTTTCTTTTACCTTTAGTTTATTTTTTTATTTATTTTTTTTTAAAAAAACCCCATTTTTTTTCCCCAGAGATTTGTAGGACTACTAATAATGCTAGTGTTTGCGAATAAATTTTAAATATCCACATAGACCATCCTTTGAAGAATGCCATAAATCGAATGCAATTTGTCTGGAAACAATTAGATTAGAAGCAGTCTCAGTGTTTTCCAGTTTCTTTTCACCTCACCTCCTTTTTATTTAACATTATTAATTCTTTCAAAGTGGTGAGAACTAGCCATATCTTTAAAGTAATTTGATTATTTTATGCTTGAAACAGTCCTATTCCTTATTAGTACTGTTAAACTCTTTCTTGAACCTAGTATAGAGAGGTTAAATCATTGCATCATTAATATTTAAGGCAGACTAAATGGAAAGAGATGCTTATAAAGTCCAGACATCTTTGTCACTGATATAATAGTACAAAGAGACAATTTTCTTCATAAGAACAGGAAGATAGTTCTGTCTGTTCCATGTTGGATCATTTATCTCTGTTACATTGATGAATTCATTTTGGTGACAATACTTTGTCTGAATAATGAAAAGCTGGATAAGATAGCCTGATGGTCAAGATGGAATACTAAAATTTTCTCCCAATTACAGGAAAGCTTATTTTTAAGATTCACTGTTCGGGTAATCCATCTCATTTTTCTCTGTTTCTTTCTTTTTCTCTGAACATTCAGGCTCTTTCACCATGCCTTTAGAAAAGCCATTATCATAATGTTTATAGCCATTGGTTTACTATTTTGTTAAACAACAGCTCTCCTCTCCCTCATCAACTAGTAGTTTTACCTATGCTATCAGAAATTCTTGAAAAACAGGTATTTTACTGTAGCTTTGGTGCACATTATTTTGTCAGTTACACCAAGTTTATCACTACATCACAGAGAAGAAATTAGTGGGTTTTTGGGGTTTTTTTTGAGGATGCTAACACTTCAGCAGAAATGCTAACCGTTTGATTTAATAGGATGATAAACAGATTTATATAGTCAACAAGTGTTTAATTCTTAGAAGACACAATTGGGTTATCTAATTTGACTTGCTGATTAACATAAACTGCAGAAATGGATGCCTTTAGTCTTGTATTAACTGACATGCATAACTAAAGCACTTCCAAAAAGGATATCCATTCATAAATTAAAGGTGTCAAGAGATATATAATTCACCACAATTTGAGTAAATGCTAAATTAGCAACTCAATTAAAAGTTTGCCCTTCTGTCAATTTGCCTGACTTTCACTTTTCTATACTTTTATCTCATGGACTACAGACCCTTTCAGTAGTCAGATTTGTCCCTCTGTAAAGGTACTGAGTACAAGTAAAATTATTCAATGTACTTCTTCACTGAAGTGAAGACTTGTCTCCAGAAGCTAACTTTTCATATGCCAAATTGTTTGAATTGCTAAAAGTGAAGATCTAGAATAAAGCAGATCATATTAAGACATAATGAAAAAAACCACACAAATAACCACACCTCCCTATTTCTACTGAATAACCTTTGTTAGTGTTTTAAATCCATCATGTGCTCACTTGTATAAAATATATAATTTCTGTAAACCTTAGTAGCCCTACATGGCATGTATCTATGTAGATTTACACAGTCTTAGCCTGCTCAGTAATGTCAAAAAGACACTGCCTGTCCTGGTTTTGGCTGAGATAGAGTTAATTTTAATTTCTAGTAGCTGGCATAGTGCTGTGGTTTGGATTTAGGATGAGAATAATGTTGATAACACACTGATGTTTTTAGTTGTTGCTAGGTAGGTGTTGTGTCTACACTAAGCCAAGGACTTTTCAGCTTCCCACACCCTGCCAGGTGCACCAGAAGCTGGGAGAGCACAGCCAGGACAGCTGACCCAGACTGGCCAAAGGGATATTCCCTGTCATATAACGTCATGCTCTGGATATAACTGGGGAGGCTAGCTGGGAGGCAGATTCAGACTGGGCATCAGGGATTTTTTTTTCCCCTTTGCATGTGGTGAGCCATTGCATTTGTGCATCACTTCCATTATCTTTATCTTTATCATCATCGTCATTATTGTTATCATTGTTATTGTCATTGTTGCTGCTGCTGCTGCTGTTGTTGTTGTTGTTATTATTATTATTATTTTTATCTTACTTTGGTATTGTTGTTATTATTATTGTTGTTGTTGTTGTTGTTGTTATTATTATTATTATTATTATTATCTTCCTTTGGTATCCCATTAAGCTGTCTTGATCTCAACCCACAATTTTTTTTTTCCATTCTCCTCCCCATCCCCTTGGGGCATGAGGGGTGAGCGAGCAGCTGTGTGGTGCTTGATTACCACGGCTAAACCACGACACTGCCTTGTCTGATGTGACAGTTCTCCTGCTCCCTTGAATTAAATTTTCAATAATTTTAATTAAGATATCTCATCATCATAAAGATAAATCTGTTAATGTATATAAATGGGGCAAGGACAACTGAAGAGTTGCCAATGAAAGAGAAAGCTATTCACAGACAGAGTGAGAAAGAAGATGGAAGAAAGGGTGATTTACAGATGTTTATATTCTTCCTGCAGTCTTGAAACAATAGTTCTGCTAGTGAGATTGAAATGTACAAACTGAAAGATTTCACAAATCTCAGTCAAGAGCAACTACCTAACTAAATGAAATCATCCACAGAAAATCAGTGACAAAGTTCCTTTCGGAAATAAATAATAATATAAAAAAATTCACTCAGCCCAACAATCTTAAACTGAAGTTACTTTGTATAGGATTATCACCATGGTTTTGGTTTTAAATTGAAGTCATTTTTTGAAATAGAATACAAATTCTGCTGTTTTTATTTGATCAAATGCATAGAGATTATAAGCCTCACGTTACTGGAACCTGTTGATTTTGTCTTGTCTGTGTATCCAAAAATGTGTTTAGTTCATATAGAATGTGAGTTAATAGAATGATGTCCTGAAAAAAAAAAATGACAAAACAATCTTCTGTTAAAACCTGTATTTAGCTAAATATGGCTAAAACATGGCTCTCACTCTAGGCTACGGCAGAGTATTCATGTAGTCAACAGGACAATTCAGATCCTCAGAGGCATCTGCTCTGCCAAACATGATCCTAACAGCTCTTTTGTGTTGAGTAATTTATGTTTTCATATAACTGATGTTCTCTCTCACTGCTGACACTTCATGAAAAAGGAATTTGAATATATGATTGACTGTCTGCAGTCTGCTAAGCAACCTTTAACCAAATTGAGCGAGTAGCGTCAGCTTGTGCTTGATAAGCTTTCTAAGGTATACTAAAAAAAAAACCCAGTTAAACTTCACCTCTAGGAACCTGAGCATCAGAGGTATTTTAGATAACATACCAACTAGTCTATGTTTTCCCACTTTGGGAAGATTATCATGTTCCTGATATTTGTTAAATACCATTGCACAAAGGTGAACTATTCCTTTGTGGAATGGTTGCATGTGGTGCTTTGAACAATATTTTTTTCTTAACCAGCTTAGAGAAGATTCAGATAGACAACTAGAATGTGGTCATTAAAGATTCAGCATAATTACAGATAGATGTTTCATAGAAAATCCTCTCCTAGTCTCAACTTTCTGATCTCTGGATAAAATCCACTTATAGGCTGAGACTTTAAAAACTAGTATTTCTCTTCTCCTTCTGCCTAATTTACTTAGAAGAACCAGTTCTCCGGGAATTGTTTTTTAATATAGAGTGTTTAAAAAGCCTATTTCACTGGATAGTATAAGATAACCTCTACCCTTTTCTGAGTGTGTAAAATAACCCTAAAATTGAAATCTATTAAGACCTCATATCTTCAGTTTCCTGCTGCTGTGTGTCATCATCACTGGCTTCGTCTATCTCATCCTTTGAAGCTGTGCCCTAATTCTCTTTCAAGACATCAGCATCAACCCGCAGACTGGGTTGCAGCCACTTGAGTAAGTCATCTGATTGTAACCTCTCTCTATGAATTTTAGGTAATCTTCCTACAACCACTCCTTTTTGGGCTGTTGTCTTGGTTTCAGAAGAGATAATTTTCTTCCTACCAGCTGGTATAGTGCTGTGTTTTGCATTTAGTAAGAGAATAATGTTGATAACACACTGATGATCTTAGTTGTTGCCAAGCTGTCAAGAACTTTTCAGCTTCTCACACTGCCCTGCCAAGAAGAAGGTGAGGGTGCCCAAGAAGCTGCAAGGGGACACAGCCAGGACAGCTGACCCAAACTGGCCAAAAGGATATTCCATGGCATCATGCTCCATATACAACTGGGGGTTGGCTGGGAGGCAGGGCAGCTTGGGAACTAGCCAGGATTTGGCTTTGGGTGGTGAGAAATTGTGCTGTTCATCACTTGTTTTGTGTATTTTATTATTATTATTGTTGTTGTTGTTCCTTTTCTGTCCTATTAAACTGTCTTTATCTCAACCCACAAGTCTTACTTTTTTTTTTCCTTTTCAATTCTCTGACACATCTCACTGGGGCAGTGGGGGGGCAGAGTGAGCAAACACCTGTGTGGTTGTTTTCACTGCCAGCCAGGTTAAACCACAACAGCTGTTGTCACAATCTTTAGTACTAGTCTATGTCTTTCTGACACCCCTAGAATCCACAAAAAGAACTTCTAGCCTTCATATGCAAACTTTTAACAAATATTACATCTTTCTCTGATATCTTTTATTTAAATGGAATTTTGCTAAATCTCATTAAATTAAAAAAAAGTGTAATTGACAGTATTAAAAGGAAACATTGTTATCTTGCCTTGATATGTCCTATACTTTTCTCTTTTAGATTACTTAAGTTTGTCTTTATTTCTTTCTATTAAGAAGATTAATGATTTTTGTTTGCAGAGAAATATATAAAAATATGGACATGATTACCTACACTTACGTCTGATGTTATCCTAGCCCTTATTCTTGTTGATTTAATTACAGAAACCTTCAAGTTACAAAATCCAGACTTCGATATTTGTTAAAAACTTTGAAGTTTCAACATCAATTCAAAATTCACTACAGCACCAGTCTCTTCTAATTAAAAGTGGATCCACAATTAATTTTAGGTAAAAATTGTGACTTAATTCTGGAAAAATCACCCTTTTTAACAATGGCAACCTTCTTATCCAGAGGTTTAGGTATAACAATGTTGTCTTTGCCAAAATCCTGTATGACATGTATTTCCTTTTTACTGATTTTATTATATATTCTATGATTAAAGCTCATTTTAGACATATTCATCTGAATTGATATAGCATAGGTTCCTACAAAATGATAAGGGGAAAGAATAAATCTACTATGAAGCTTGTATTTTTTTATTTCCATAATTTGAATTAGTCTTATGCTTAGAATCATCATTATTTATATTGTTCAGAAGTTGGATTTAGCAACATTTGGCTGAAAATCCTTTCAGACTGTCGTCTTAGAGCTGAAACAAGTATCTTCTCAAAATATTAGGAAGGTAATTGAAGATTGAGTAGAGCTTAATTTGCAGTGATAAATTGCCTTCTTGTTTTTCTTTGAGAATATGACAGGGGTTTTATGCAATTTAGGGAAAAGTAAGATATATGATGACATACTAGTGGTCGTACCCTCTTTTTTTTTTTTCAAAATAGTTCAAAAATATTGCGCACATATTAAAATACATACAAACACAGTGATGGCTAAAACAAATCTTAGGAAAGGATTCAGATTGTAACTCAGGCAAGGGTAAATTGAAGGTAGAAAGCAAAACTTGGATTTTTTTTTACCTTTTGGACAAGCGAACAACTTATTCTTCAGCAAATCAATGCATATTGATTTTTAAAAGGTCTGAGCATGGCGTAACCCATACAGTCAGTACCACTGTACCCTGATTCCTGAACTGGTCACACCTTCATACTCATTTGTATGGAGATCCTACTGTACTGTTTGTCACAAACTTAATTTTCCTTCTCATGTGCCCTACAGCAAATGGTCACTGCATTCCTTCCTCAGAGAGACTGAACTGACTACAGGACAATTACAGTAGATTTAGGTTTTAAGCTGGAAATTGCTTCTCTCTTCACAGGAAAGAGAGGGAATTATACCTATAATAACCCCCTCCCCCCACCTTTTTTTCCCAAATGAGGACTTTCTCTCGATATATATAGGAGATTCAATTTGCCTGAATTACATGAGAATGAAAAGCTGTACTTGGATAGTATGTATTATACGTGCAAGCCATGCTAGTGGCACACATGCACATAGGTTATAAATCGTTTCATAACATTAATAAACCATGTGCTATGTATAGCATATGCATAAATCATCATAAAATGGTGTTCTTCTGTCCAAAAATTACTCATCTGTTTGCAAGAATTATGTTTTAAATCCTAAAAGAAAAAAACAACAAAGTGCCCTTTTGTTGTTGGTGGTGGTGGTTTTTTGTGGTTTTAGTGTTGTTTTTTTTAAATTGCTCTCCATTTGAACCATCATTCAACACCTCTGACATCACTGACAGGCATTTTGCCTGTCAGTCTCAACAAATGAAATACACTGTCTCTGTCTGCCAATGAACATTTACAAAAGGTCAGTATAGAAAATTATATCAATACCTTAGATGTCCCTGCTAGGATTGTCTTCATAAAAAACTATCAACTTATAGATCTTCTACTCAATAATCATATGTTAAAATCATTTTATGATATGCCTCATCAAGCTGCTGCTTCATTTCTTACTGCATAATTTTGACAGAACCGTTTGAAAAATCAATGCCTCAGAGCTGTGTTTGGATTTACTGCTGAATCCAATTACAGTGTATTATCATAAAAAGCATCAAAGTGAAATTTATTGATGGTGCTTGTTTAGTGAGCGTGCAACTGTTAACTCTAAATATAAATATTTTAATGACATGATTTCTCACCATAACAAAAGACCAAAGAGAAATAAAGTCTGTAATCTGGCACAATGAACCACTTACCTTCAGATATAAATAAAGACCTTAGGAGTGCTGTACTATACAAAGGTCTACTCTTACCTGAAAACAGTCCCAGACACAAGCACAAACCTTAAAAATGTTGTTATTATTATTATTGTTATTGATTTTATCTAAATAAGACACATCACATATATGCTATTATTTATACCACCAAAAAATTACTATTTGATATTTATAGGTTGAACAGCACTTGAAGCAAAGTAATTTGCCTGTCCAAAATCCCAAATGAGACTGATATCTTTCTGCCTCAGATGGCCATCAACCTAATTGCTATTCCAAATTAAAAACTTGCTTATAAGAATCAGTCTTTTTGTACATTAAGAAATTGGGCTACTGAATTTGTTTTCATGTATCTCTGAGGTGCCTCAGCAGTCTTTGTTATGCTATATTCAATTCTGTGGATCTTTGCAAAAGGACAAATCATCATCTCTTTGTAAGGATACACAATCAGAAACCTTATAGAGCTTCCATGTCAGCATTAGAGTGAATGATCTCGCACAAATGGGTGATAGAATAACCTGAGACTTTAGAGGGTAGGAGAAAATATGAAAAAAAACCAAAATCGAATGTGAAACTTAAATAACATGGTAACTTTTCATCTCTCATCATCTATATGAGATACCTTTTTGGATGACTTTAATGGTTGGTGGGTTGTTATTTTTTTAAAAATGTCAATAGTCTGCACAGAACTCTACACATCAGTATCATTTTAAAGAAAAATTGAAAAGAGATAAATTTGTTTTAAAAAACTCAACCATACAAACAATAAATTCTGGGGGGTTTGTGTTGTTTATACTCCTTTGTTAACAAAATTTATTTGGTATGTTATCAAATGAATAGAGTTGATGACTAGATCATTTCTTAGTTCTACTCAAACATATGTTCATTTCAAAGTTACGGGTTTTACAGTGAATTTTCATTTATTTTGTTAGCTTATTTTTACCTTTGACTTTGCTATTCTGGTCCTCAATTGCTGTATTTATTACTTTGGGTCTCTATTGGAGATTTCTGGCACTTCTAGATTCTTTAAATGGAGATGGGAAATAAATTTCTGCTCAAAAATCCTTTTAAACTGCCTGAAAAATCTAAAATCATGTAAATATCTAACCTGATAACTGGAAGAGTCAGAATAGGGCATCTAAAACAACTAATAGTAATTCAGACTGTGATTACATACTTGTAAAGATAGACATGAAATTGGATGGAATTTTCTCCAGCCTTGAAAGTAAAATTCTCTTCCTTGACAGTCACTTTTTTACTACAAAACTGTAGTAATTTTCAGAGTATTATGGTAGAGCAACAATGTAATCCGGTGTTTAGGGTTATAAATCCTCTTCTGAATAGTATAGTACATATGTCAGAATATTTTTCCAGATTAAAGGTTCTAGATTAAAGGGCTAAATTTGCATAAAATGCATTTTACAGTGTTTATTGATTAATTTATACTAGCAAGGTTTACCTATTTGTTAGTTACCAAGGATTACATAGCTTGCCCGCTGTCTGCTTATGACAAAATACAAAACTAAACCTTCACTTTTGTGAAAGTGTTTTAACTTGTTACATGTTCTTTCTCCTAGGGGATTTTATTGATTAAGGGAAAGAAGCCAGATCTTGGAAGTCAGGAATGGAATAGCACTTCTAAATTAAAATAATATGTAAGTACTGATAGTACCTAGTTTCTTCTTTAGCAAAGTCAGCGTTTAGAGAAATTGAACAACTCACTTAAATGGCAGTAACTTAAAAAAAAAACTTCTAAATGTCTTAAATACAAATACTTGAACTCCTCAAATGTACTTTCTACGTTGTGTGGGAGTCTACATCCTCATCCATAAGAAATAAAAATTTGTATTCAGTCATCTGTTGAGATTTAGCAACTTTAAATAATGCCCACCAGGCATTATTTATTCATTAAAATTGCACTACAAAACAATTGCATAAGCCAAACAGATTCTCATTACTTTCTTTGCAGTGTCACATAACAAGTCAGCACATATCATAGATCGAAAACACTTATCCTCTCCTTAGTTCCACCAAATGCAATCAGAAGTCTCAATGTTGATGAGAGTAAATACTAATACTTTGTGGGACTTAGTGGTGGATCAGACCTTATAATTCATCTAAATTCCATTATAAAGTACCAAAGTGAAAGAGATCCAAAGTTATACAAGTGTGACAGCTCAAATTGTGAATAATGGACACTCGAAACACTCACCACCTCTGCAGAAGGCTCTGCTTTTATTTTCACACCAATGAAGACAGAGGAAGATACTTGAATTTTAAAGGTCTAAGTTCGATGACCTTTCTCTTTCTCTTTTTTTTCTTCTCTAAAGTTCATCTAATTACAGATGGTCCTAGAGATTAAAACAAATAATATCAGTACAGTTGCATACAGCGATAAATACTATCAAAGAATTCCAATGTGGAAGGAAAGATAGAAAGAGCAGCAGAAGGTTCCAAGGACAAAATTTTAAAAGTATCATTCATGCAAAGGGGATTTCAGATATCATACAGGAAAGGCTGGATGACAATAAAAAAAAGCCTGTGGTATTAAATTATTATAAAATGTGGGAAGATGCATTTCAGGAATAATAATAAAAATTAACAGTGGAGTGTCATGTTCTTACACAGGTGGTTCTTGGACAGTTTCAGTACTCAGTACAATAAATAAGATGAGTCTTTAGGTCATAATATTTAACCTAACAAATGTTTAAGGAAGATTTAACAAGGTAGTAGCTGGATCTACAGGTCTTGTCACTTCAAAGGTCAGCATATCTCTGAAAACTCACCAAACTAGTCTACTAGAGATTTTGCAAAGATGTCATATTTCTGTACTAATGAACACTAGTAGTTAGTAACAACTGGGAAAGACCTCAGAATAGTAACAAATTTAGTAAGTTATTATAAATGTAAGGCACAATCGTAACATGTCTGTGGGAAAGGCAAATGTGGGCCAATGTTGTATCACTACACAGGAAATTATAAATCCAAGTCGCAAAGCTCAGTGAGATCTCAACTTCCAGAAAGACTGCAATTCTGCATCTGCAGAGGTTAAGCCACAAGACGTAACAATGGTAGATTGTTTTTATTTTAATTAAATACTTTCCTCACAAGGTTTACAAACTGAACATTTAACAGGAAAATTTCTCACTCATGCATAACATATGATTGATGGACAACCAGGAACAAGTCTAATATATTTTCTTTACCATTCTACTTATATCAACTTTGCCTAAACTTATCTAATTAAATTCTATGTATTGATTTGATAGAAAATGGGTGGTGGTGTTGCATCATAAAAAATACTGTATATTTCAGGATACATTTTACTATATATAGCATACTAGACTGTAGTATAGTCTAGCATAGTACTATATAGTATACTATAAGGCATAAAGCAAATCTATTCTAAAGGTGCAGAGATAAGAATGTCTCATTCTGTGATGTCAATCAGAACTAAATTTTGTGGAACTGGGAAGTGTGGCAGTGTGACACACAAGCTGCCTCTGCACAGATCACTTCAGGAATATAAAAAATGCACCCATAATGATCTTCATGTCTCTTCTGAAGTGGAGGAAAATTTTTGTTAGCCAAACCACATGTGATAGTACACAGAACTATACGTGGTATTTTGCCCAGTATCAGTGTTAGAATGTTAGTCATCTCATTCAGATACCTCTCATTAAGTAACTAGTGAAAGGACAAGAGGAAATGGTCTCAAGTTGCATCAGGGGAGGTTTAGATTAGATATTAAGAAAAATTTCTTCACCAGAAGAGTGCCCAGGCATTGGAACAGGCTGCCCAGAGAGGTGGTGGAGTCACCATCCCTGAGTGTTCAAAAAAACATGTAGACGTGGCACTTCAGGACATGGTTTAGTAGACTTAGTGGTGTTGGGTCGATGGTTGGACTCAATGATCTTAGACGTCTTTTCCAACCTTAAATATTCTATGGTTAAAAAATATTCAAGTGTTTCAAGAAATATTTGCCCTCTTGACTTACTGCACAGATCCTCAGTTTTATACATAGTTATGGAAAATCTCTTTGAAAATACATTCTTAAACTTATATAGTTTTTATATGTATATATTCTGAATTTTAAGATGTCTGTTATTAAAAAGGAACATCAAGAAACCACTAAAAATTTGTGGTAAAATGTTGTGCCACATTACCTGTTGGAATGTGGATCAGTCTTAAACTATCATTAATTATAGTTAAGAAGGTTCTGTCTTTTGTAATATGGGGATAGACATTATGAAATAAATGTTTATACATGTCATGTTAATTAGTATACATTCTCAGCAACCTCTTTACCACTTTGTATGATGTAAAGGTTGAAACACAAAGCATTTACTACATTCTGTAGCCAAGGTAAGATATAGGAGACCTAAGGTAGGGCACAGAAAAAAGGAATGTCTCATTTCAGGATAGATACATCCTGTTGGGTTCCACATACAGATAAGATGCAAAGCTAACAATTCCTTGCCTTATGAGAAACTTGTGCTGTAGGAATTTGTGGCTTTACAATTGTGTTAGAGCCAAAGCACATCACTGGATGTTGACTGGAATTCTTCACACCACACCAGTCCACAAGTAGCAATTCAGGTACCCGAAAAAATGTGGTTGTGGCTGATTTCACCAGTGACTAAATACCAATTTTGATAAATTCAGAGGTGCTTTAGAAATGCCCAATATATATGATGATCTGAGCTTTAGGACCAATCTTGTCTAACTTATAATGATCAAGACAAACATCTCCCAGTGGCTTGTACATCAGCATTGTTCAGGACATCGTGATAATGAAGTCTCAGGGAGGACGTATTGAGCTTGAAACACAGATGAATGTTAGTACTATTTCATCAATAAATACATTTACTATTCACCTTTTCTGCAGCAGTTCCAGAATTGTACAGGCCAATCAAACTCCACAGAGCACAAATGAGCAAATATCACACGGTTCTGGCTCAAAGCTTGCCATATCACCACATTTTTCAAAACATGATAAGAGGTCATGCCTGAGATTTTGCTGTCTACAAGGACTCTAGTTTAAAAAAACATTTCTGGGTGACTTAATATTTGCTTTCTTCAGTAGCTCAATAAATACTATGTCTGGCAGTGATTGTTTGCAAACCAAACTCCACAGGAGTGTTTTAATGAACAACTTTTGAGTTCACTAAAAGTAATTAATTGGAAAATCTCAATATTATCTGAAAGATTCTTTTTTCTTCAATTCGATGAATCTATGAATTGAACCACTGTAATTTAGTTTGAGTCATATACAAGAACTGATGCATTGTAAAATGATTTAAAAGATATTCTGAAAAAAAAAATGGCTAATGCAGAGTACTCCGATGATCAAATAAAAACGCCTAAATGGTTAACAGCTTATGATATCATTCTTAGTTCTAGAAATCTGGTTTACTTTTACTGAACCTCACAACACTTTGTGCATAATAGTGTATTTTTATTACATAATTGTTTATTTATATGTTTCTTATATATTAAGAAACAAAAAGCTTGATTGCTTCTTAAAAAGCGAAAGCTGTACATTTAGAGGAGTCCTTGCTTGTGAAAAATTTATTAAAGTCTCATATGAACACATATTCAAACAGACCTGGTTAGTAATACATTAAAATAAATAAACTGGCAGTTATATAAAATATACCAATAAAAAATTTATCTAGGAATCTGTGTTGGGTTTGCATGGTAAGGTTCTGGTAGCGGGGGGGGCTACAGGGGTGGCTTCTATGAGAAGCTGCTAGAAGCTCCCCCTGTGTCTGATAGAGCCAATGCCAGCCGGCTCCAAGATGGATCCGCCCCTGGCCAAGGCCAAGCCAATCAGCGCCTCTGTGATAACATATTTGAGAAGGAAAAGAAAACAGTGAGAGAGAGCTTTTGCAGCTGGAGAGAGGAGTGAGAAGATGTAAGGAACTCTGCAGACACCAAGGTCAGTGCAGATGGAGGGGGAGGAGGAGCTCCAGACACCAGAGCAGAGATCCCCCTGCAGCCCGTGGTGAAAGCCATGGTGAAGCAGGCTGTCCCCCTGCAGCCCATGGAGGAAGGATGAGGGGGTGTAGAGATTCCACCTGCAGCCCGTGGAGGACCCCACGCCGGAGCAGGTGGAGGCACCTGAAGGAGGCTGTGGCCCGTGGGAAGCCCATGCTGGAGCAAGCTCCTGGCAGGACCTGTGGACCCGTGGAGAGAGGAGCCCACGCCAGAGCAGGTTTGCTGGCAGGACTTGTGACCCCGTGGGGGACCCCACACTGGAGCAGTTTGCTCCTGAAGGTCTGCACCCTGTGGGAGAGACCACACTGGAGCAGTTTGTGAAGGACTGCAGCCCGTGGGAGAGACCCATGCTGGAGCAGTTTGTGAAGGACTGTCTCCCATGAGAGGGACTCCATGCTGGAGCAGGGGAACGATGAGAGGAGTCCTCCCCCTGAGGATGAAGAAGCGGCAGAAACAACGTGTGATGAACTGACCGCAGCCCCCATTCCCCGTCCCCCTGTGCCGCTGAGGAGGGGAGGAGGTTGAAGCCAGGAGTGAAGTTGAGCCTGGGAAGATGGGAGGGGTGGGGGGAGGTGTTTTAAGACTTGATTGTATTTTCTCATTCCTCTACTCTGTTTTGCTTAGTAATAAATTAGATGAATTCCCTCTCTAAGTTCAGTCTGTTTTGCTCGTGACGATAATTAGTGAGTGATCTCTCCCTGTCCTTATCTCGACCCACAAGCTTTTCATTGTACTTTTTCTCCCCTGTCTAGTGAATGAGGGGAGTGATGGAGCGGCTCTGGTGGGCACCTGGCCCCCAGACAGGGTCAACCCACCACAGAATCTTACTCCTACTCTCTGCCTGTATAGACCCCAGAGGTCCTTGATTGCTCTTCCAATTTGCTCCTGGTTCTTTTGACATGCATATTATTAGGAACTCTAGGTATGTATAAATAAATAAAAAGTTTTATGCTGTAAAATTTATGATACAGCAAAAACCTCCCCAGTATCTAAACCACCTATTTCAATTCTCATAGGTGTACTGCTATCTTGGTATATTTTTTTAAACTTCATAGAGAAGCTTTAGAAAGGGAATACAATAAATAGTTCAGAGTGTGTGTAGCTAGGTCAAAGACCAAAGCTCTGAGCTAACAAAGTGTCATGATCGGTTTGTAACCCAAGGTCTGTTCACGTCTCGGTTGATCTGTGTTTAATACAAGCATGCATCAAACTATTGTTGTTATTGTCAGTACTGGAGAAGGAGCTGCCAAATATTTTAGTACAGTGTTGTACAGTAATTGGTATTTGACTGTCGTTCTTCACCTAATGCTGCTGAACAAACTGTTGACGTAGCTCAAATGATGAGCTTTGATGATGGAGGCAGCCCATATGGGAAAGGGAAGGCAAAGAGTTCTGTGGAATGAAACTGAAAAGGAAGACAACTGGTGCAAGTAACAAAATTTTTAACCAACCTTTCTTTGTAAAGTCTTGATTCTCAAAGCCATAGGAAGGTATATTACAGCTAATTTTCAGAAAGCTCCTAACATTTAATTTAAAACTCCACAGATGCTTTGTTTTTGTAAAAAAAATTTCAGTTATCTTTCAACTGTTTTTTGAAGTGACAGGTGAATACTGGAAAGAATGAGCTAGCAGCTGTCCAAGGGGAAGTGGGAAGCAGAGGAATGGAAGGTACTGCTTATGAACGGGAAGCAGAAGCAAAACAAGTCACTGCAAAAGCAGCTTAAGCTAGCATATTCCAGTTGTAAACTAAAGAGCTTTGTGCAAGTTTACCCAGACTGGCATGGTTCCTCACTCTGAAGAAACAGAAGGTTTTGAAATCCATCATCATGACTATGACTCAAGTCCTAGATTCTGAGCTGGACATACATAGCTCTACTGGGATGAAAATGACTATGGGGACTGCTTCCTTGAATATGTTTACACTGTACTTTCCTATTTCCCTGCTTAAATGAGTGAAAAAGCCTGTCAAGAGAGTATACACACTGCAAGTTAACTGCGAAGCCAGCAGAAATGACTGGAAAGCAATAACAAGTTATGCATGTTAAACTTTTTATCAGGTAAAATATAAGCATGTTTTCTATTTAAATGTCAATTTTTTAAATGTTATTTTTTTTATTCTTCACAACTATGGCGGGCAGATCAAAAGATGACAGTCCTGTGATAAAATCCATTTAAAATATAAATGAATAAATAAATAAGTCAAATAGTTATAAAATAGTTTAGATGACTCAAATACCTTTCCCTTCATATGTTCAGTGTTATAGAACCTGTGTGTTAAAATACACTGGTGGAGAGAAAAGCGTCTGGATTCTGAAAACAGAAACAATATATTTGGACAGATCTTCAGGGATGTGAAACTTTGAACCAAAAAAAAAAAAGCTATAGGTTTGTACTATTTTTTTTTTAATGTATTATACCTGCATAGATGTCTACTGAGAATGTGTAAAGGCAGGCACAAACACACAGCAAGCTACGCCCTCTGTATTAAATCACCACTGTCTAATTAGGTAAGAGTTATACAAGCCAAAATAACAGAACTTGCAAGCGAAATGAAGAACATAGGTAATGTACATTTTTTATTAGTCCAAATTTGTGTATCTGCTAACTCAAATCTTTTTGGCCTCACTGGCCATGAAATTCAAAACTAGGAAAATACAGAAGACTTGACAATTAGAAAGGGAAGCAGAGATGAACATGAGGGCATCACCAAACCCTGTCCATCCCTATTTTGGTTCTTTCTTCTGTTTGTTTTAGATATTTATTGAAATGCTACCTGGTTCCCCACAGCATTGTTTTCCCTGGTAGAGAATTAGGGTAAAAAAAGAACTCCTAACTGAGGACAGGTTAATACAGTACACTTTTCCTAGTGCTGCAGTCCAATTAATGCTATTCTAATATAATCCTAATCTTGCAACAAATCCTTTGCTGTAAGATAGTCATGTAAGACCAGGTTCTTTACAAGATCAGGGCCATACATTTTAATTCATTAAACCCACAATAATAAACTTGGAATATAGGATATCTGCTTTCTTTATTCTGCACTTATACTGTAACAGGACAACAATATTTGTTAGAGGGAAAGACTTTATTTTTAAGTAAATATCTTCAAACTGATTATTTGTCTTTTTGTGTGTTCTTGCAAACTTGCCTGAGTGATTTTGTTTGGATAACTATTACTGTGAACCAAAAGGCTTTACAAGTAGGACATATGCAACTTTAAAGACCAGAACAATTATTTATTGACTAATACACATGACAGATAGTGGGGACTAAAAAGTTAAGCATTAACGTGCTCACCACCCATGGTAAGACACCTAATAAATCTTTGTTGGCCAGGCACTCATCAAGCAGATGAGTAGAGGTTCACTGCTGTTACTTTTTGAGCTGTGCTGCTGCTGCTGCTTTTACTTCTGCTGATTTGCTATTTTCCAATTCTCTGCTTTTTTCCCTTAGGATTTTACATCTTTTCATGCCAGTGTTTTCCCTCCTGAATCCTTGACCTGCTAACTACCCGGTCTCAACCGTCTTCTCTCTGTCTGAAATTTTACCTTCCTTACCTTGGATGGCTGATGGTTTATGCACTTTCTCACGGCTCCTTCCCACAGCTTAGCAGTTTTCTCAGAAACATAAGCCAAGGCTGCACAGCTGTGATCTATCAAAACCAGGCCTTGTACCACAGCCAGCTGAACCCCTGGGAGGGGGGTTATACGCAGGTTACACCTGTACTGGTTTATTTAACCAGGTCAGGGACCATCCCAAGGCTCTGGAAGACAGCCAACTGTGTTATTAAATTGCTGCCACACTTCTTAGCATGGTTTGGTCAGGGCCAACTAGCAATCCCCAGACAGTGCCCGGGTGTGTTTTGAGGGGTTAATATTGCACAGGACTTGTTAACACCAGGTAGTTTTGATGTGGCTTCCCAGTAGTGGGGTATGAGAGGCTTTAATAATGCAGGCTCCAACACCAGAGAGTAAATACAGGCATGTTTAATTTATTAGTGCCGATCTAGCCTATCATTCTACCAATCTGGCATCAGCAACAATGCAAAAGAGGAAAGGGACATTCAACTTAAAATCAGAAATACTATATTATCCTTGATGCCAGATATAGTGAGTATATGTATATTATAGCGAGACACTTCGAGAAGACTGGGGTAGTGAGAATAATTGATTGTCCAAAATCACCAGTTTCATTACAATTCAATAGCAAAATCTACAAAGCTATGAGAAAAAAACAGCTTGTCAAATGAGGATAAATTTATTTTAAACCATATACAACTTTTTTCCCTGAACAAATATGCATGAACATGCATGCACATGCACATGAAACTATGTTCCAGTGAAGGTTGCTAACACATTCCTCCCAAAATAACTTCAAAGAATTAACATATTGAATGTGCAAATTAAAGCAGAAACATGTTACATTTTCACTACCCTACAAGCTGAAAGCAGCTTGGCTGATTTGCTTTGAACTTTCAAAATATTCATCTTCTGTAGTTTCAAACTAGGCAAAAGAATTTGCAGGCCAGACAGAATAGGTTGTGTTTGTTCTTTAAACAATGACAGAGGTGATGAAAAGTAGGCCAAGTGGAATACTGGTTGCATCCTTAACTAGTGTCATTCTTTCAAGTTCTGCAGACTCATATCATATGCAACTTTTAAGTTCTCATGTAGGTTTGCTTAGCATTGACACAAAGTGAAATTGGAACATTCATCTCAAATTGCAATGTATTTTACACAACCCCACCCCCCCCGAATACTCTGCGTAGTTTATGTACAGATATGGAATTTCATGTTTCCTCTCCTTGTACATATTTTACTGTGTTACTGGGGAAAAAGTATCAACAGGGGATTAATATATTAATGAATGTTCTCCTTGTTCTGAGTGTTCCAGTGGGCTTTCCAAAATGTGCATTTTCCCTTATATACATACTTTTCTCTCAAGATAAAGAAGAAGCTACAAGAGAACTTTCACACACCCAGTGTTAATGCTAGATAAAAACTTTTGAGCTGACTAGCCCTGGACAGTCAAGGGAGGAAACTGGTTTAGTCCAATATGTGTTACTCCATATTTCCTGATTTTGAACAAAAAATGTTATCCCTTCTAAAATCTCATTGTTTCCACAGAGTCACCTTGTCTTCCTGTTTTGATTTGGTTGTGGCATTACTTATTTCCATTCAACTCATCTATTGCAGTGGTAACATTGCAAGAGTTTAAAAAAAAAGGAAAAGGAAAAGGAGAAAGAACTTTTTTGGTAATGATTCCATGTTTACTCAAAGGGAAACCAGATAATGTATATCACAATGCTGTTTACAAAGAAGGGAAGAGAAGTAAATTAAAGCCAAAGAGTAGAAACTCCATATGCTACAGATTGTTGAACACCTGTTTTTCTCTAACACCCTGGAATCTAATGGGAGGGCAATGTTAAAGTTGTGGTGGGGAGGCTGGTGATGTATTTTAATCTAAAGACAACAGACAGTTAAAACCACAAAATATATTTCATAAACAATTTGTTTTGTAAGGCTAGAACTGGCACATCATCCTATTATGATACAAAAGAGCAGAAATGATGAAGTCGCACAGGTCTACGATGGCTGGTGGTTTATTATTGTTATTGTTCTTATTGTTGCTATTGTTGTTGTTTTATGCATTTTCTTATTTTGATTCCAGACAGTTTTTCCAATGTTGTCTTTACTGTGTTTTTGTACATAGCAATCAATGATCTTGCTTCCTTATCTAGCCCTACAGGAGAGCTATGTTCTCTCACTCCATCTGTCATCAGCCTCTCTCAGGTAATAAATGAGAGAGATGATGAGCACTCTGCTTGCCTCCCTCAGGTGCTGTGACTCACCCTCCTGGAAATGCCTTTTGCTTGAGGGATCCTGGCTGCTGGTACTTTCCTCCTTCTTTCTCTCTCCTGTACCAATGAATAGCCAAAAGCAGACCATAGGGCCATAACTGCCAGACATCTGCTTTCTCTGCAGACTAGAAAAAGCAGAAAAAAAAATTGAAATAATTCACTCTGATTGTGTCTTGATTTGTTAAAAGTTCTATACTCTGATTATGCACAAAGAAAGGGGAGCAGAGGAGAAATAGAGAACAAGAGATTATTATTATTTATCACTGCAATTTTCCAACCATAAAGGAATCAGAAAATAGAAAGAACAATTAAGTAATCTAAGAAAATTTATGAGTTTTGCAGATACTCTCTGTCAGCTACTGTGATCACTGCCTTATTATCATCATTATTTTACACATACATGTGCATGCATCTTTTAAAAGGCACCTGCAAAAGCTATTAGCAGAGGATTCAGTTTTATTGTCATGGCCACTTCACATCCAGAGAGTTTTTCAAAATAATGAACAATAAAGACACACATTAGAAGGTGAACATTTTGCTCACATGGTGTCAATGGAGTACACATTGTTGGCTAGCCTTCATGTGGGGCAATGCATGCCTTTTGGCTAATACCTCAGCTTCAGCAGAACCACTCGTTTAGCTATATTAGTAAATAAAATTGGCCAAAGAACCTTCTTTTCACTTAATAACTATTTCAAAATGCTGAAAATCATCTGTCTGCAAAAAAAGCCTAAAAATTAAAATGGACTAAATAAGATGGAATTTCTAGGGTAAATTTAATACTATCATAGTATTTTGATTCAGATGTATTATAGGAAATTTAAAAGGTGAATTTCAAGTATATTTTCTAGAAAATGAAGTAACTGTAGATGTGTTTTTTAGTTTTAAAAAATTTCTCAAAGGAAGAAAGCTGAATGAGCATGTGGAGGTGACTGTTGAAAAACAGAATGAGAACTAACTTCACATTCAATGTCATGCTAGATATAGTTTTCTTTTATGCACAGAGAAACAAAACCAAACCTTTCCAAGGAAAAAAATGGTGAAAATGATGACTTCTTTGTTTTCTATAGAAACAATTCTGCATTCTTAAATTGAGGACAGACCCAAAGGAATACATAAGCAAGTATTTACAATGATTTAAACTGATTTTTCAGTGCCTTGGATTGTTATAAAAGTACTTCAGATGATAACTTACTTTCTCTAGTCTCCTACCAGTTCTCTCACCACACAGCTAACTTCATGGTTGTCATTATCCCAGGAAGTAGCTGGAAGCTCGAGTAGAAAAGATTAGAGGAGGACTGAAATTTTCTAATAGGAATTGTGATGTTGGTGCTTGCTACCTGATGAAAGAAGTCTTTCTTTCATGGGGGGGGGGGGGGGGGAATCACTTAAAACTCGTTCCCTCTTCACAATATTTTAAAGGCAGTATATGGAGACAGATAATTTTCTATATCATTTATAGCTAGCTCTACCTATGAACAATTTCAGTGTTTTAATTCCCTGTTACTTTACAATTTCAATGATATCTTGAAAACAAATAAAGATTCATAAATAAAATGCAGAAATTTTTAGCAGTGTCTGCTTGTTCTTGTTCAGTTTATATATAGTCAACAGATAATCTTGTTTCTGTGAAAATGATGGAGCAGTTTGAAAGAAATTAATAGTATAAATAATTCATAATATACATTTATTTAGGGGGATTAATAATAAAGGGGTTTGAAGTGTTTACAGAAATCTAGCCAATCAAGTTATCTAAATCTGTAATTTTTCAGGATTTTTCATACTGTGCCAAAAATCTTCTATTCAGTTACTCTTAGCTTTTGAACTCTTTGAGTTAAGGCTTGCAACTGCAAGAATTAAAATTTAGCTTTAGTTCATTATAGTATTTTTTCACCATCATCTTTCTTTGCTGGTATTCCTTCCAACACACAGAAATAGTAAATACTGATTTAAAGACCTTGAAAACACTGTAAGAACTGTAACTGTTTCATTATTATAGGATAACATGTCAAGTAAGAACTACAAAAAAGTAAATTAAATCAGAAGTGTCAAAAAGGAAAAAAAAATCCACACAATTTTTCAGACAATGAAATGTGTTAGAAAGTAAAATAGAGAGTGACTTGAAATGATAGAAATTTATAACTGAGATGTGTGGATGAAATCTCTTGACCAAAATGTTTTCAACAAAATAAGTTTGTGAGTAACATTGTCTAAATATAATGTCAAATTATTTTGTGTACCTTCAAGAAAACCAGCGACTTCAAAATTTGCTCCAGTTTTAGCTAAACAAAACAAATCTTTCTGTCAACACTTTCCCCTTCTCCAGTCTTTTGCCACATAGAACAATTTGCATGTTTGAGCTTAAAAGTAAATTTGGTCTTGATTTCAGCAAATAATCTGGAATATTTATTTTTTCCAATCTAAAATTGTTATTTGTATTAGTATTACTTGATTACTGCAAATCAACATTATTCCTCTGTCTTCAGATGTCCTCACAGGAAAAGCTGTTGCTTTCACAGGTGTCTGGGAAACTTTTTGAAAGATCATTTGGTTCTCATCAGATCTCAGGCCAAAGAAAGCTCATATGTATGACGTGCTATTGTGTTTTGAAAGAAACTGTCTAGGTGTTTGAGAAGCAGAACTAATCATAGAATCATAGAATCTTAACATTGGAAAAGATCTCTAAGATCATCAAGTCCAACCATCAACCCAACACCACCCTGCCTACTAAACCATGTCCCGAAGTGCCACGTCTACATGTATTTTGAACACCTCCAGGGACAGTGACTCCACCACCTCTCTGGGTAGCCTGTTGCAATGCCTGACCACTCTTTCGGTGAAGAAATTCTTCCTAATATCTAATCTAAACCTCCCCTGATGCAACTTGAGACCATCTCCTCTTGTCCTTTCACTAGTTACTTGGAAGAAGAGACCAACTCCCACCTCACTACAACCTCCTTTCAGGCAGTTGTAGAGAGTGACAAGGTCTCCCCTCAGCCTCCTTTTCTCCAGGCTAAACAACCCCAGGTCCCTCAGCCACTCCTCATCAGACTTGTGCTCCAGACCCTTCACCAGCTTCGTTACCCTTCTCTGGACACGCTCCAGCACCTCAACATCCTTCTTGTACTCAGGGGCCCAAAACTGAAGACAGTACTCAAGGTGTGGCAAGAGAGAGTGATTAGCAGCTACTTATGAAAGATTAGAGCAGGATATTGCTGGATGAGCATTTATCTCTGAAAATCTTGATATTCCATTGGGATAAAAGTTCAGATCTGCACCTTTAGTCTCTCGCAGGGCAACAGCAGTGTCATAGCTTATTGGTCAGAGTGAGAGTCCCTTCTTGAGGCAATTATAATGAGATGAGGCAAAACATCAAAATATTGTGTCTTTCATCAGCAGGAAAAAAGTTGAATTGCTTTTTCCAATTTCTGGTTTCATTGACTATAGAAAGATGAAAACAAGTATGTTAAAAATGCCTAATATTCTGGAAAAAAACAACACTGTTTTTGCAGATTGGTTGTCACATCATTATGTAATAATACTTGAAATAAGAGGGATTTTATTTCCCATTCTTTTGAGGACATTCTGAAAGTTAAGATGTCCAGTTTTGTTAAAAATGACAAGAGGAAGATGTAAAACATACTGCAGTGGAATGACCAATTAAACAGAACATGTTTGCTCATTTTAATATAGTGGACTGAAAATGAGTATCAGCGCTATGTCTAAACTGATTTTGTAATATTCCACACTTCAAAGGTTTCCTTTCTCTTCATTCTATTCTGCATTTCCCAAATTGCTTTTGGATCATTATATATATATATAATATATATAATTATATATAATATTTATTATATATATAATGCTTTTGGATCATTATAGATTGTTTCTCAAACATTTTAGGCTAATCAGTTTTGAATTATTTGTACTACCCAATGAATTTACCCATGTGCATAGATATATATACACACATACAAACCTTCACACACCTTTCAACATATTGTTCTATAGAACAATACAATGAGTAGAACAATGGACAGAGGAGAGAATAAACTGGAAAAAAAAACATTGCAAAAATAAGTATGATGATATAAAAAGTTAGGAGTTGCTGCAGCAATACAATACACTTGGCATTAAAGGTACAAACTTGAGAAAACTGCAGCTTGTAGAGAATATATCTGTATGCTGAAATGAGACAGTTTATCATGAATTTATCAAATATTTAGTTTGCTCATAGATTTGTCAATTCATAAAGCCTAAGGCCATAAGAAATTATTAAATCATCCAGTTTGACCAGTATGTCACAAGCCATTATATTTTGCTTCACTAATTTTATATTGAAAACACTAATTTTTCTTTCCTCTGAAATGTTTTTTTTAGAACAATAGCTTGTTTGTATCTGAAGTCATCAAGATATTTTAAATATCTTGCTATCTTCATTAATGCTTCCATTTGTGTTTCAGTTTTTTTAATTTGTTCAGTTTTAGCCTCCAACCCTCTTGTTTCATTCATTGTAATAGAATATTGCTTATCCTTTTATTCTTCATTGCTTTCACTACTTATGAAATATTACATCAAAAGACAATGTCTGGATTCAAAATGTACATCTATATGAGTAAAACAATATCAGGACATAAACCTGAGCACTGGTGTGTGGCTGTCCATTCTATTGCTATTAACATAGTCTCTGGAATGCTTTCAACCAAGGACAAACTAATATTCTCTGACACAATGCCTGAGTGTAGTCCAAGGATCAAAGGCATCAGCAAAGGGTCATTTGCAGTGCTCAGTTTGTACGCAGCCGTCCTGTTCCAGAAGGCAAAGAGAGTCTAATAGTATGAGTCATGCCTTGCCAAGTGATATGGATTATCAATAACCTCCTTGTGCAATAAGGTGCACTTTCGTGGGTGTGAAGTCAGTTTGTAAAAATTATGAGGAAAGATTAGAATTGAGTTAAAAACAGGAAAGTGAATTTGAAATGTTTGCATCAAAATTAAAGAATTATATTTTTCACTTGCATATTCACTCAGCATATAATGAGATATTGTGTGGTTAATTTCTCCTCCATTCAAAATATGATTTTCAAGGATATCTGCAAAATATAGGATGTAAGTGTTGCTGATGGTCCAGAAAGACACCACTCTTTAAAAGCCAAGATAAAAATATTCATAGTAAAGAACTCAAGAGAGAATGCTTTTGACTGAAATAACGTTTAATGAGATTATTAGTATACAAAAAAAAGGGCTTCCAGATGGAGCATACAGGATTATACACAAATTCAGGACAGCAAGAGTCAAAAAACAAAAAAGAAGAAAGAAAACAAAAATTTAAAAAATACCTGACTACATGAAACTAATTTCTGATGAAGAATAAAAGGATATGTTTTCAGCCACATAAATGCTAGCTCCAAACACAGGGCTAAATCTAAAAAGATCCCTACATCCACCCAGCGTTGTCATAGGCATCAGGACTGACTATAGAAATTGAAAAGCGTAGGAGTAGAACTTCATGAAAATTCAGGAGGTTTCATCTCTCCTTGTGTTCCCAGAAGTATAAAAAAATGATTAAAAATAAACACTAACATATATTGATAATGTATCATGGTTAAACAGAGAGACATAAATTAAAGAAGGTTTTCTATACATGTGAAACTTGTTAAACCAATTTCTTCACTGAAAGCCTGTATCTGCAACTATCAGTAAGTCTTTGCTAACCACACAATCATAATACACAAAAACACATGGGAAAGCTGAAGCAGTGAAAACACACAAAAAATAAAGGTTACCAAGTTTCAAAGACAGAAGGTTATGGCACAGTTCAGTGAGGGATTGTTTCCTGTACATGGTTGATGACAGAAGTCGAAGTTTCATTCTGCTTCAGCTACCTACTGTTTGTTAGCTGTAAGATGTCTCTGAATAGTCACCCCTGAAGAATTTCCATTCCAGAAGGAAAGTCCTCAATTTTTTTAGTTATTAAACATGAGTCTCTGATGGGGCTTAGGAGGAGGAAAAGGCTCTATTCTGCTCTCATAAAGACAAAAAAAATCCCTTTCAGTTCTCTGTGAAACTATGCAGGACTTTGGTACAAATATGTATGTGAAGACTGTAGAGAAAAGTCTCAGTAACTAAACACATCTATGTGTTTTGGTATGAACAAATTGCTAGGAATGAGGAAGCTCATTTAAATCATACGATCATAGAAAGGTTTGGATTGGAAGGGACCTTTGAAGATTGTCTAGTTTCAACCCCCCTGCCATGGACAGGGACATCTTCCACTGAGACCAGGTTGCTCAAAGCCCCATCCAACCTGACCTTGAATGCTTCCAGTGATGGGACATCCACAACTGCTCAGGGAACCTTGTTCCACTGTCTTGTCATCCTTATCGTAGAAGGATAAAATTCCTTCTTACATCTAATCTAAATCCACCCTCTTTCAGTTTAAAAATGTTACCTCTTGCCTTATCAGTACAGGCTTTGGTAGAAAGTCTATCTTTCTTATAAGGCTCCTTTAAGTATTGAAATGCCACAATAAGGTCTCCAATGAATGCTACAAAAGTGGAATGCAACCCTGGGTGCTTGACTGTGCCTACTACCATGGAAGGTAACTTCCTGCAACATTATCATGGTTTAACCCCAGCCAGTAACCAAGCGCCACTGTGGCAGATGCACCCACCCTGACAAAGCCCGTGGGAAAATCTTCCCACCACAATTTGAATTATGCCCGCAGGGCATTGGCAGTTTCATCTGATGGGAGACAAAGCTGATGGCCAATGGCCAATAGGGACCTACGTGACCATATATGACCACAGGTCAGATTCGAATTGGGTATAAATGGAGTCCCACAAGGGGGCCATCTTGAGTCGATCTCCGTCAGAGCAGCGGGTCTGTGGTTGGAGGCTCTCCCGATGGGTTGGGACGCCACCTACGGCTCATCTTCTGTACAGATTGAGAGACCTCATCTTACACGGGTGAGTGATTTTGCGCATTTTGGGTCATCAACAATAAACCTTAGGAGCTCTTAGGTCAGCGGTGTAGTATTAATTTCCTGACCAACATCCTGAACCTGTGGATTATTAATGTCTGTTGGAGCCAGAGTGGTTTCAGTTAGAACAAAACTTAGTTTTCCCCTTCCGTATTGTAAGATAAATATTTTTGTTTGATTGTTTGTTAACTGGGCTGGCCTAGTTTGTGTGGTTCCGTGACAGCCATGCAGCCGCTTGCTCAATCCTCCTCCCTCAAGAGGATGAGGACGAGAATGGAAAAGAAAATCATGGGTTGAGATAAAGACAGTTTAATAGGATAAGAAAGGATAACAACAACAACAACAACAATAATAAAGCAAATGCTGCACAAATGTAATTACTCACTACATGCAGAATGGAAAAAAACCCCTGATGCCCAGTCTGTTTCCGAGCAGTGAATCTGCCTCCCATCTAGTTTCCCCAGTTCTATCTGGAGCATGACGTTATATGACAGGGAATATCCCTTTGGCCAGTCTGGGTCAGCTGTCCTGGCTGTGCTCTCCCAGCTTCTGGTGCACCTGGCAGGGCATGGGAAGCCGAAAAGTCCTTGACTTAGTGTAGATACAACTACCTAGCAACAACTGAAAACATCAGTGTGTTATCAACATTATTCTCATGCTATATCCAAACCACAGCACTATGCCAGCTACTAGAAATGAAAATTAACTCTCTCTTGGCCAAAACCAGTACATACATTTTTTGCTGAACAGCAACCTGATTCACTATCTTGATATGGCTTTTTCCTTAAAAATTGCATGAGCTCATGTTAAACAAATAGATAAGTCACAAGTTCTCCCACAATCCCCTAAACATGTGCTGTAAGCATAGCTACATAGTTTCGAAAAAAGGACTTTCACAAGTATGGTCATCTCATTTCAAGTATCAAAATATCCAAGAAATCCACAAAGAAATAAATGAGAGAGAAAAAAATGTGGTCACTGAAGGAAAAAAAAAAGATATATTTGGTTCTGATTAAAATATTTTCTCACACATCTTTACACAAATATATATTTACACAAATATAAATTTAATTGAACTTTTCAGACTTCACAAAAGGGCAATTTTTTATGCTTTAATTTCAAGTCAAATATTTTGCAAGCTTTAATGAGAATTTTACCTCTTTAATCTTAAATGGGGGATGGGAGATAGAGCTAAATTTAAAGGGTAAAGGCTTGCTGGGCCAAGTGACCTTTTAATGTCCAAAAATTTTAAATATCCTTATAAAATACATCTTTTATTTCCACAATTTCGGCAAAAGCCACATTGGGAGACCTACAGACCTTACAGCAAATGCGACATTTCTGTGAGAACACCTAACAGGCTTGAAGGTTAAATGACACCTGATGTGCCACAAAAAATGTAGACCTCCTATTAGAAAAATTATTTATCTTCAGTTTGAGTTTATGAGACCTTAGAATGTCTAGATTTAAGGTTCCTCTTCTCAAATATGTTAACATGATTGACAGTAAGAGGAATATACGTATAAATTCTTTGAACAAAAAATGAAACAGAAAATACAAATTAATTCACTTTAAATACATGTACAAACATACATGTATGCTTATATGTATACACATGTATATACATATGAGTAAAGGGAAATTGGTGGCCTTCTATGATGGGGTTACAGCGTTGGTGGATAAGGGAAGGGCAACTGACATCATCTGCCTGGACTTGTGCAAGGCATTTGACACTGTCCCGCACGACGTCCTTGTCTCTAAATTGGAGAGACATGGGTTCGATGGATGGGCCACACAGTGGATAAGGAATTGGCTGGATGGTCGCACTCAAAGAGTTGTGGTCAACAGCTCAATGTCCAAGTGGAGAACAGTGACGAGTGGTGTTCCTCAGGGGTTGGTACTGGGACCCGCACTGTTCAACATCTTTGTCAGCAATATGGACAGTGGAATTGAGTGCACCCTCAGCAAGTTTGCCAACGACACCAAGCTGTGTGGTGTGGTCGACATGCTGGAGGGAAGGGATGCCATCCAGAGGGACCTTGACAGGCTGGAGAGGTGGGCCAGTGAGAACCGCATGAAGTTCAACAAGGCCAAGTGCAAGGTCCTGCATGACGTGGGTCGGTGCAATCCCAAGCACGACTATAGGCTGGGCAAGGAATGGATTGAAAGCAGCCCTGAGGAGAAGGACTTGGGGGTATTGATTGATGAGAAGCTCAACATGAGCCAGCAGTGTGCGCTTGCAGCCCAGAAAGCCAACCGTGTCCTGGGCTGCATCAAAAGAGGTGTGACCAGCAGGTCGAGGGAGGTGATCCTGCCCCTCTACTCCGCTCTTGTGAGACCCCACCTGGAGTACTGCGTCCAGCTCTGGGGGCCCCAGTACAGGAGAGACATGGAGCTGTTGGAGAGAGTCCAGAGGAGGGCCACGAAGATGATCAGAGGGCTGGAGCACCTCTCCTATGAGGACAGGCTGAGACAGTTGGGGTTGTTCAGCCTGGAGAAAAGGCGGCTCCGGGGAGATCTAATTGCGGCTTACCACTACCTGAAGGGGCCTACAGGAAAGATGGTGAGGGACTGTTTATCAGGGAGTGTAGTGACAGGACAAGGGGTAATGGGTTTAAGCTGAAGGAGGGTTGATTCAGATTAGATGTTAGAAAGAAATTCTTTACTGTGAGAGTGGTGAGGCCCTGGAACAGGTTGTCCAGAGAGGTTGTGGATGCCCCCTCCCTGGAAGTGTTTAAGACCAGGCTGGATGAGGCTTTGGGCAGTGTGGTCTAGTGGAGGGTGTCCCTGCCCGCAGCAGGGGGGTTGGAACTAGATGATCTTTGAGGGCCCTTCCAACCCAAACCATTCTATGATTCTATGAAATATTTTCAGAAATCTCTTTGATAATGTATCTCATCATTACCTATTGGGATGTCATACATTTCCATTAAGATCTAAATAGTTTTTGATGAATTTTCCGCTGAACTCTAAAATTATACTAACTCCTACTGTTTATGATCTATCCAGATTATAAGTAACTAACTTATTTGAAATAAAGATATATATATATGCACACACACACATATATAAAAGCAACAGTCCCCTCCTAGATAGTTTTTTAAATGCATACATTTTCCAAAAGATTGATTCACCTTGCATGTTGTTTCTTAACAAGGAAACCTCTAAAAGAAAATTAAGGAGGCACATACTATTATAAATTTAGACAATCAGTTCTTTATGAATTGTTCTCATAAATCATAGAATCATAGAATAATTTAGGTCCAACTGTTAACCTAGCACTGCCAAGTCCAGCCACCAAACCATGTCCCTAAGCACCACATCTACATGTCTTTTAAATCCCTCCAGGGATGGTGACTCAACCACTTCCCTGGGCAGCCTGTTCCAATGCCTGACCACTCTTTCAGTGAAGAAATTCTTCCTAATATCTAATCTAAATCTCCCCTGATGTAACTTGAGACCATTTCCTCTTGTCCTTTCACTAGTTACTTGGAAGAAGAGACCAAAGCCCACCTCACTACAACCTCCTTTGAGGTAGTTGTAGAGAGTATGAAGGTCTCCCCTCAGCCTCCTCTTCTCCAGCCTAAACAACCCCAGGTCCCTCAGCTGCTCCTCATAAGACTTGTGCTCCAGTCCCTTGACCAGCTTCGTGGCCCTTCTCTGGACATGCTCCAGCACCTCAATGTCTTTCTTGTACTGAGGGGCCCAAAACTGAACAGAGTACTCAAGGTGTGGCCTCACCAGAGCTGAGTACAGGGGGACGATCACTTCCCTACTCCTGTTGGCCACACTATTTCTGATACAAGCCAGGATGCTGCTGGCCTTCTTGGCCACCTGGGCACACTGCTGGCTCATGTTCAGCCAACTGTTGACCAACACCCCCAGGTGCTTTTCCACCAGGCAGCTTTCCAGCCACTCTTCCCCAAGCCTGTAGCATTGCATGGGGTTGTTGTGACCCACGTGTAGGGCCCGGCACTGAGCCTTGTTGAACCTCATACAATTGGCCTCGGCCCAGCAATCCAGCCTGTCCAGATCCCTCTGCAGAGCCTTCCTGCCCTCAAGCAGATCAACACTGCTGCCCAACTTGGTGTTGCCTGCAAACTTACTGAGAGTGAACTCAATTCCAAAATGTTTGGAAAGAAAAATTATCACAGATTACTGAACATTTTGCTCCTTGTTGCTTTATTTTACAGATTTCTTTGGTTAAAAATTAGGTCAATAAGTCAATCTGTTAACATTTTAACATGCTTTTAAATAGTAAACGTTCTTTGGAATAATTTCTTCTATTAAAGTATTTACAGAATGGTTCTATTTTTTCCTTAAGACTAATGGTACTCAATCTTGAGGCTCGATATGGCTAAAATATATAAAAGCAATGTGATTCTGAAGTTTATTGTGGTGTTCAAGGAGAGCAGAATATGAACAGTGACACTCAGTCTGAAGTTCTATTTCCAGCTCTGTGAATTGTAATGATTTGAAAGTTATTATTGGGTTATATTTTGGACAAATTCTTCCAGATCCAAATTTAAAAGTGTTTTCATAAATGCTTTAGATTATCAAGAGAACTAGGAAATGGAATTTTTGATACTGTGAAAAAGTAGTTTTAATGCACCAAGTTTGACAACGCTACATTTTAAATTGTATATCTGTGCAAGCCTAGTACATCACTATAGCCACAAATGACCTCTTCTTAAAAGCTGAAACTTAATTTAATCTGCAAGTTTAATACTTCATTTACTATCCTATAATTTCAGACCTGACTCAGGATCATTTGTAGGAATAATTGTTATTTTATCGCGGTGATGGTTTTGCCCCAGCCGGCAGCTAAGCACCTCACAGCCACTCACTCACTCCAACACCCCCCCCCCCCAAAAGGGGATGGGAAGGAGAATGGAAAAAGCAAACTCATGAGTAAAGATAAAGATAGTTTAATAGGATAACAAAGGATAATAATAATAATAACAACAACAACAACAATAGTACATGTGACGCACAAATGCAATTGCTCACCACATGTGGAACATAAAAAAAAAAGCAATTCAACACCCAGCCTGTTTCTGAGCAGCAAATCTGCCTCCTAGCTAGTCCCCATTTATATACAGAACATGATGTTATATGACAGGGAATATCCCTTTGGCCAGTCTGGGTCAGCGGCCCTGGCTGTGCTCTCCCAGCTTCTGGTGCACCTGGCAGGGTGTAGGAAGCTGAAAAGTCCTTGGCTTAGTATAGACACTACAACTACCTAGCAACAACTCGAAGCATCAGTGTGTTATCAACATTATTCTCATCCTAAAACCAAACCACAGCACTATACCAGCTACTAGAAATGAAAATTAACTCTATCTCAGCTGAAATCAGGACAATTGCCTCCTCAAAATCTGAATGAACATTATGAATTAGTTGACGCTACCCTTACAAAATTAATACAATTTTCTTTTAGTAAGATCTCTTCATCAAAAGAAAAAAGTAAATCCTGAATAAAAGTGAAAATTGCAGCTTCCTGAATGACACATATTGACATTTTGTCCTTGTGGTGGGTTGAGTCTGGCTGGGGGCCAGGTGCCCACCAGAGCCGCTCTCTCACTCCCCTCATTCACTAAACAGGGGAGAAAAGGTATAACGAAATGCTTGTGGGTCGAGATAAGGACAGGGAGAGATCACTCACTAATTATCGTCATGAGCAAAACAGACCAAACTTAGAGAGGGAATTCATCTAATTTATTACTAGGCAAAACAGAGTAGAGGAATGAGAAAATAAAATCAACTCTTAAAACACCTCCCCCCACCCCTCCCATCTTCCCGGGCTCAACTTCACTCCCGGCTTCAACCTTCCCCCCCTCAGCGGCACGGGGGGACGGGGAATGGGGGTTACGGTCAGTTCATCTCATGTTGTTTCTGCCGCTTCTTCATCCTCAGGGGGAGGACTCCTCTCATCGTTCCCCTGCTCCAGCATGGAGTCCCTCTCACGGGGTGCAGACCTTCAGGAGCAAACTGCTCCAGCGTGGGGTCCCCCACGGGGTCACAAGTCCTGCCAGCAAACCTGCCCTGGCGTGGGCTCCCCTCTCCACGGGTCCACCGGTCCGGCCAGGAACTTGCTCCAACATGGGCTTCCCACGGGCCACAGCCTCCTTCAGGTGCCTCCACCTGCTCCGGCGTGGGGTCCTCCACGGGCTGCAGGTGGAATCTCTACACCCCCTCATCCTTCCTCCATGGGCTGCAGGGGGACAGCCTGCTTCACCATGGTCTTCACCACGGGATGCAGGGGGATCTCTGCTCCAGCACCTGGAGCACCTCCTGCCCCTCCATCTGCACTGACCTTGGTGTCTGCAGAGTTTCTTACATCTTCTCACTCCTCTCTCCGGCTGCAAAAGCTCTCTCTCTAAGTGTTTTTCTTCTTCTTAAATATGTTATCACAGAGGCGCTGATTGGCTTGGCCTTGGCCAGCGGCGGGCCCGTCTTAGAGCCGGCTGGCATTGGCTCTGTCAGACACAGGGGGAGCTTCTAGCAGCTTCTCACAGAAGCCACCCCTGTAGCCCCCCCGCTACCAAAACCCTGCCATGCAAACCCAACACAGTCCTCTAAAAAAATTTTTGATAGTACTTCATTAACAAGTGGATCTCATCTAAAAACTAGATCACTTAAAAATGCAAGTTGCAATTACCGATAGATTGCAAAGGAGAATGGAGCCTACTCGTACTCCAAAATCTAGACACATCTAAGCAGCACATACTTGATTTTGTATGAGAGAATGACCTTGCTTAATGACCTTGTTTGTTCCCCTTCACCTATTGTTTTTTTCTTATATGCGGAAGAGATGAATGTGACATGATATATACCATATCATGGATACGTGAGTATCATTTTTATTCTTCATTGTAGTCTTGATGCTTTGCCATTCCACATTTTGTTATATCCTTCATGTGCTCACCCATCTCCTTCTCCTTTCTTCCTCCTCCATGTAGGATCTTGGTAATGACAACTCTATAAGGAGGAATCAACAATAAGGTAAAATACCAGTCAAAAGATTACTTGGGTAAAAGTTTCAAATGGTCAATGAAGATGTTTTTCCTGGACTCAGGATAGGAGTTACATCAGTTAAAAACTATACTATAGAAATCATGATTGTTAGGAAAAGGAATGGCTTGAAGAGATGGATTCAGCAGTGTTACCTGGATTAGGCAGCATTAATCTGTGAGGAAATTTACAAGATTAGCACAGAGATTTTATGAGCACCTAATGAATATGACCAACTCTATTCGTCTTCAATTTAGGGTAGCTCACTATACCTTAGAGGGCCAGCCTCCAACCTTGTCTCCTGGATGGGCATCAGACCTATGTTGCAAATAGCTTGTCTGACCCTTGTCTCCTTTGGTTCCTGACTGGACACCCAGACTCCTGACTTGTGCCCCCTGGAGCAGCCCCACTCTTGCTGCTCCCTGGCAAGGCCTATTAGGTGGTGGTTAAAAATACTTGTATACATTTGTATGATTTTTTTTTTGGCAAATAAGCTGTTGTCTAGGAACAATAACTGACACTCCATACAAAAAAGTTTATGTTGACATATTTGTTCATTTAATCTTATTATTTTTCTTTATTTTAGCTCTGTCCCATCAACATACCTAGTTGCAACCAAAATTTAAGCAAAACATGGTTGAATTCCATTAATACCATTAAGGTGGTTTTCTACCTCTTTTAACATATGTTCTTTCCTATGCTTTGGTGAAAGTTGAAGGCTTTTTGTGTAGACTTTGGTCTAGTTTGAAACTTTTTTCTACATTGTGGGGTTTTTAATTATTAACTTTGAATTTAATTCAGTAATTAATTAAATTGTTATCTCTTTAGACTATGCAGATTATATATGAAAATTTTGGTTTGCTGATTCCAGTGTGGGGCACTTAGGGTTAAATATGTTTTTATTCTAATACTTTAGGACATTTAAGTATCTATGACATGGTATCCATTAATATGAAATCATAGGCCTTTGCTAAAGTGTACAAGTCCATATACTCTATGAAATTTGCAGCTGTTGAATGATTATGCAGGAAAAATCTCATTGGAGATATTATGTGGAAATTCCAAAACTATTCTGTGAAAAACTATTGTCTAAAAATACAGCTTCTTTGATAGGGTCAGCATGAGTAAATATCAATATGTCTTTCTTGATAAAGTTCTTCTTATGACTTCTTTATTAAGAAATATCATGTTTTCTAGACATGAATCACTGATAATTATGAAAAATCTATCTAGAAAACATTTGAGTTACTGGATTTTCAGGTAGCAGAACCTTTTTTGCATAGCTTTATTTCCATGTCATTTTTTTTTACCTATGTCATATTTATGGCCACATGGTATTTGGGTGAAATTATGTGGGATATGGCATATTGTAGTAAAGAGAAAACAAAGGTTCAAAACTCAGTAGAAGATATTGTAACTATTACAAGGGCACAGAAATTCTCTCCTACATCATCAATTACTTGTTGCAAAAAAAATTAAACAGATTTTCCAATTAATTTCTATGGATCTTTCTTTAAAAGAAAAATTCTTCCTTCTAGTCAATATTCTTCAAACAAAATAAAGAAAATATGTTCTTTTTAACATAATGAAGTGATTCTTTTGGGGAATGAATGCCAAGAGGTTTTTAATATCACTAATGGGGAGGGAGCTGATTCAATTGCCTGCTTATTAAATCAGACTACTGGTCTCAGACTGAAAACTTATAAGTAAACTTTTCTGAAGCTATAAGAAATTCTCTGAATGTATTAGCAGAGCTACAAGTGCATATATTGCTATCCCTCTCTTTTTGCAACTAATTTACCCTGTTCCACCAGTCCTTTCAAAAAAAAAAAAAAAAAAAAAGAGCAAAAGCGGTATGATGGTGAGATTACACAGAAGTAAGGTGAGGAGAAATGGAAGGACCAAAAAAAACAGTCTATAAGAGGGGTACGTACTGTGCCCTGCAAATACATTTTACATGGCCTGAAAATCTGTGTCTGGCCAGGCTTTCTTGTTGATACAGGCTCTTCTTTAATGATTCTTTTTTACTTGTTCCCAGTGGAACCAAAATGGATTTAAATATTTCTTTTGTATCAAACATAATAAATTGAAATACTGAACTGAAGTCAAAGGAACAAAGTATTACATTTGTAAGAAACTGTTCACAGGTAATTCACTGGCTATAAAACATAGCTAATTTTTAGGACAGTATCTGTTAGAATACTTGATAAAGACTAGCTTAAGAATTTTATTTAAATTCATGTCATGTTGACTAAAACCTATAAACAATTATAGAGACAGAGAATGCTTAGCCAGTGGGATAGATATTATTTTACTAGGTTAAGGATTTTCCATTTTAAAAAAAATATGAATCCTTGGTTTTAAGGCAAGCTTTATTAAAGGTCACCTATCTTACTGTTCTATGAGACTTTGTAGAGCTACTTCAGGGAAAGTCATAGGGACCATTTTCCAAGGGTCTAATTTCCTTGGAGCTGAGAAAACCAACATCATAAGACACCAGGATTCCTTCTGCTTTCCATCCTGTCTATTCTTTTTCGAGCAATATGTTAAGCAATGCTTCACTTCCCCCAAACACTCTGTAGCTATGTTATAGAATGCCTCAAATTATAACAGCTAAGAATTCATTTTTCAAGCCTGAGTGCAAAAAACATTTTAGCAATTTTCTTATTTTATGGAAAGCAGAATCAAACTGAATGAATAGTGGACATGTGATTGTGGCAGAAAAGAATCACCCTTTTATAGCCTAGATTGGTCGGGAATATAAACACTGAAAGGAGATGAGGTAGTAAAATGGGAATATAGAGGTTGAACACAAGTTCCCAATTTTGTTTTAATTTTTTTGTTAGAATCAAAGGCATTATGAAATACACTATTTATGTTAATTGGAATTTGTTGAGTAATTTAATGTTGAGTTTTTTACTGTATTTTCATTCATGTAAATTTATTCTTAAGTTTCAATCATTTATTTACATATGAGGGCCTGAATTTCATTGAAGCATAGCCAATACAGAAATTGCTTTCTTTGTTTCTCATTGTGTTGAGTCTTTCCCTCTCATACTGAATGCTGCCATGTTTATGGACTTTTTGCCTTGTATTCCTACATATAGATAGATTTTCAGTTCCTATAATTGTTCCTGTTTTTCTGGGTTTGGGTTTTGGTTGTTTTTTTGTTTTGGGTTTTTTTTTTTTTTATCTTAATGTTTCACTGTGGCAAATTGCATTTGCTTTTTTTTCTGCATAGCTGTCTTTCTAAATGTTTTCAGGAAGAAATGTTCGGCAATTTCAAATGACTAGTAGAAGAAATTTTTGGGGGGAGGTACTTTTTCAAGCTTAACATTAAAATAAGGTTTTATACTAAAATAACTTCTATTGACTTTAACTCTCATAACACAAGATGTTTGGGTTTGTTTTTTTTTTTTCTCAGATAGATTTTATTTTTGTTTTAAATTATATGGCTTTTAGTTTTTCTGTTTCAGATTCTGTAATGGTCTTCCTTTCATAGCCATTTCAGTTAGACCTACTTTTATCTGATTTGTACTACAATATATAATTGTATTACTAGAGTCCAAGAACTTGTGTAATGAATCTTTCTCTAGGTCCAATACCTGAACAGAAAACAGTTGCATGAAACATAAACGGGATTCATTTCCCATTTATACGACACTGGATTCCCTTATACCTGAAGCAAAAGCATGCTAAGAGTAATTTCCTTCACAAGTTAGTTATAGATTTATAAATGTTATAGGATGTGAGTAAATGTCTTCTGCCTTCCTTAATTCAACTACTCTAGAGAATGCATCTCTGTGTGATTGCATCCAAATAAATATGTTAATGTACAGAGAAAGTCACACCATGTCTGGAACATCAGAGGCATTTTTTACTGTAAAATCACATGAAGAATATTTGAACATGTGAAACTGTTGTATAGATCATTAGTGTATATCACTGCAGAAATTATTAATTATATGAGTATTGTGAACACATTCATCACAATAGACTTTCTAAATTTCTTTGTATTTTCAATGATACAATCATCTAATTTTTTTAGGGCTATGAGTTTATTTGCAGAAGACTTTGTGCCTGGTAACTCAAATTAATTTACAAAATGTCAGAGTGCTATTCTCTAAAAAAGCTCTTTGTGACACATATGACCTAAGGAGGCCTGAAAAAATCTGGCCATTTCATATACATTATTTCCTGTTACAATTTTCCCAGATTACCCTTTTTTTCAGTATTACATAACATCACAATTCACCTTTGAGATGTCACATCAAGCATGGAAAAAATATTCAAAATAAAAAAAAAGAAGATTTTTTTATGTGACATGCTTGAACAATATAAAATGAAAAATACTCTGAAGACATAATTCTTCAACTTCATAGAATCATCAGTGACTCCACTCCAAAGAAGCAGGACAGGAAAAGATTGTGATTCCTACTGAGGCACCTTGGTGACCAATCTAAGTGACAGAAGTATTTTCAAGGTTTCTCTAAAGACTAATGTACTTCCAGATTATCTGCAGTCCTGTTCCCCTTTCCAAATATCTTACCCTGAGGTTGCCCAATGGCAGACCGGTAACTATGTCAGCTCTCACTGAGGTCCTCAGCAAGCAGCCTTAAAGATATGTTCCTCTATTTCACTGTCAAAGAAGCCATTCATTTTAACAAATTGGACATTTAGACAGTTTACTATATACTAAGATATTACATAGAAGGATCGTTAAACACAGCAGATAACATCATCGTTCTGTATTATTTGCTACACAGAGGTGGGAGAATAATATGCTCTGTTTGGATATACTCTTTTACTCAACATTCAATTAAAAAAAAAAAAAGATAAGAAACAAAAAAGCTGTAAAATTTAAAAGATTGACAGCAGAAAATCTCTAACCTAAGCTAAATATATTTTCCATAAAGAAGGACCAACATTTTTCAACAATTTTACTGTTGTCATCAAACTTAACATGGAAGAGATGCTGATATAGTGATAGGCAGTGTTAAGGATTTGATATAGTATTTGACAAAATTAAACAACTTCCGAGAAGGTTTGGGAAGTACATTGCTATGTCTTAAAACTGGAGAATACTTGATCAACATAAAGCAATGATAACCATAAATTCATCATTTTGGACATTTGTTATTACAAATATTATTAGTCTAGAGGAAGTAACAGGAAAATGATAAAAGCTTCTAGTTGAAAGTTCTATGTTATAAAAAAATAACAGACAAATTGACTTTTGAGTAAAGATTAAAAGAGCTAAGTAAGTTTAACAGGAATGTGATGACAAAGTAGGTCATGATAGTCTACAAATATTTGAAGGCTGTTAAAATGTATAGAGAGTGATTATTTAGTGCGGTACATAGTAGAATAACCCTGATAAAAAAATAAAAGAACATTTGTACTTAATATCAGGGAACATTTGCCAATAGGGAGATATAGATGTATGTGGAGACCTTTAAAGACAGATTTTGCATGGATTAGAAAATATGCAGTAAGGAACAATCTGACGGATCAGTCTAGAAATCTGTTACATCTCTCTTTTGTAATCCACTCTAATTTTTGTTTGAATAAATAGGATAAAGTGTGAAACACTCTTCTGAAGCCAAAGTTTGAGATCACTGTATGCCAATGGTTGAAAATCCTTGGGGAGATACTAGAAGGTGCTGGTATTATATCTGATGCCATCCTAATGAATCTCCATTAATTGAATCCTCCTCTCCCTTTCCTGCTTTACTCTGTGTATCCCAAAAGAATTCTGTAAGCTGTCAGCCAGATATCTGTATAATTTACTTGGGACTTGAAAGATATCCGAAGGCTGAAGCAGCACAAATTCAAAAAGAATGCTCATGAGAATCAGTAATTGTTTAATTCTCATCTGAGTAATGAAACAATGTAACTAGAAAGACCAACCCAGCAGGTGGATAAAATCTGGGTCATTGGCATATCTGGAGTGGAAATCACCACTAAGAAATTGTGATGTAGTAAGCTCTTATTAATTTTATTCTGATTGTTCATTGTCATATCTCGGCTCTCCTGGCTACATTAGCAAAAGGATCCATTGCAGCAATAAGGAGAGTCATCCACAGAGAAAAAGAACTTTTTCACATCCAAATTTCTATGAAGGGAGGAAATGAAAAATTGCACAGAGCTTTGGTAGATCTTCTCCAATATCAGAAAACCATGATATACAGGAACTAGAGCTATTGTCTTAACTGAGGAAAATACGGGCCTGTACTCACTAAATGCGGAATGGAAAAAAACCCACCTGATGCCCAGTCTGTTTCCAAGCAGGGAATCTGCCTCCCAGCTAGCCTCCCCAGTTATATCCGGAGCATGACGTTATATGACAGGGAATATCCCTTTGGCCAGTCTGGGTCAGCTGTCCTGGCTGTGCTCTCCCAGCTTCTTCTGCACCTGGCAGGGCGTGGGAAGCTGAAAAGTCCTTGGCTTAGTGTAGACACAACTACCTAGCAACAACTATAAACATCAATGTGTTATCAACATTATTCTCATGCTAAATCCAAAACACAGCACTATACCAGCTACTAGAAATGAAAATTAACTCTATCTCAGCCAAAACCAGGATGACTATCTTACTAATTTAAATTTTTATATTCATTGGAGTTATATCTATATTTTCAAAAAAAAGTTCAGAAAAACTTTTAATATATTTTATTTAAAACTCTTCTTAAAAGAAAATTGTATAGCTTATGCTCTGCTCTTTTTTAGTCCCACTCACTTTTTTTTTTTAATATATATATTATTTTTGTTATGGGTTCACATAAGAGACCAGAATAAAATATGCTTCCTTTAAATTGCAGTTTCAGAAATTATCATTGTCCTTAGTTTTTCTAAAGGAGCTCACCGTACTGTTCGACACCTTTCAATAAAGTTTCCTCTGTTGGCCAATTTTAAACTTTTAAAGTTTCATTGTGTTAAAATGATGGTGCCAAAAGTCACCCAAGAGGTTATGGAATCCCTAGGCTTGGAAATTTTCAGAACTTGCCTGAATAAACCCCTGAGCAACTTGATATAACATTGAAGTCAGCCTGCTTTGAGCAGCAAGTCATACTAGATGACCTTCAGAGCTCCCTTCCAAATATTTCTATGATTCTGTGAGAAAGGTTGTCAGGAGTCTATACACTACTGTTTTCACATTGAAACTCAAGTGGGTGTTTTGAGGGTCTAGAGCTCACAGGCGAGGCCCAGGATGCTGGGTTCTGGAGGCAGAAAACGACCATACAGGGATTGTGTGTGCAGAAACTGGTGACTCGTAAACATGGAAAGTGTTATGCTGAGGTGTGTTTATTTAATAGGTGATGAAAGTCTGGGTTTCCATGTACAAGGCTGAGGATTGGCCCTCCCACTTTTTCAGAGTGATGGAAAATGTTGGTCATTACCACTGCTGTGTGAGAGCTCAGCCAGAGCTCCAGCACATCTTAAACTGTTGCTGGTACTTATCAGCTCTGGGTATGAGTTTAGCCAGCCTTTAGGAAAAAAGTTGTGGGAAGCCTGCTAAGCTGAAAGTGGAAATGATCCATGGACCATTTGGAAGGCTCTTTTTGTGTAGTTTCACTCTTAGGACACAATTGTCACAAACATTGTTTCAGTTTTTGGGTCAGATGTTTATGAATATCCAAGTTTATTCAGGATTCTTATATAAGTTTAAACCAGGCAGATCATAGAATCATTTACATTGGAAAAGACCTTTAAGATCATCAAGTCCAACAGTTAACCCAGCACTGCCAAGTCCACCACTAAACCATGTCCCTAAGCACCACATCTACATTGTTCTAAATACCTCTGGGGATGGTGACTCCACCACTTCGCTGGGCAGCCTGTTACAGTGCTTGGTAATCCTTTCAGTGAAGAAATTTTTACTAAGATCTTCCATTTTCTCAGAGGTTATCATCTTTTTTTAATGCTATAGTGGTGGCTTGACCCTGGCTGGGTGCCAGGTGCCCACTAAAGCCACTCTATCACTTCCCTCCTTGGCTGGACAGGGGAGAGAAAATATAATGAAAAGTTCGTGGGTCAAGATAAGGACAGGGAGAGATGACTCAGTAATTACCGTCACAGGCAAAACACACTCAGCTTTAGGAAAATGAATTTAATTTATTACCAATCAAATCAGAGTAGGATAACGAGAAATAAAAACTAAATCTTAAAACACCTCCCCCCATGCCTCCCATCTTCCCAGACTCAACTTCACTCCCAATTTCTCTACCTCCTCTCCACCCAGCAACACAGGAGGATGGGGAATGGGGGTCGTGGTCAGTTCATCACACGTTGTCTCTGCTGCTCCTTCCTCCTCACGGGGAGGACTCCTCACACTCTTCCCCTGCTCCAGCGTGGGGTCGCTCTCACAGGAGACAGTCCTCCATGAACTTCTCCAACGTGAGTCTCTCCCACGGGGTGCAGTTCTTTACTAACTGCTCCAGCGTGGGTTTCCCACGGGGTCACAAGCCCTGCCAGCAAACCTTCTCCAGCGTGGGCTCCTCTTTCCATGGGGCCACAGGTCCCGCCAGGAGCCTGCTCCAGCATGGGCTTCCCACAGGGTCACAGCCTCCTTCGGGACACATCCACCTGCTCCAGCGTGGGGTCCTCCATGGGCTGCAGGTAGATCTCTGCTGCACCATCATCATCCATGGGCTGCAGGGGGTCAGGCTGCCTCACCATGGTCTTCACTACCAAACTGCAGGGGAATCTCTGCTCTGGTGCCTGGAGCATCTCCCCCTTCTTCATCACTGGCCTTGCTGTCTGCAGAGCTGTTTCTCTCACATATTCTGACTCCTCCCTCTGGCTGCAGTTGCTGTTGCACAGCAACTTTCTCCCCTTCTTAACTACGTTATCTCAGAGGAGCAACCACCATCACTGATTGGCTCGGCCTTGGCCAGCAGTGGGCCCATCTTGGAGCCGGCTGGCATTGGCTCTATCTGGCATGGGGGAAGCTTCTAGCAGCTTCTCACAGAAGCCACCCCTGTAGCCCTGAACTAACAAAACCTTACCATGCAAACCCAATATAGCTTGAAGAATAAGATCATTCTACCTCAGAAGTTTGGATTTCTAGTGATTTGGACTTCCACATCTATATTTCTTAGTTTCTTTTGAAGAATTCCAAACCAGATCCAAACTGAAGGACACTATGGCACATCTCATTTTGTCAGTTCTTTTTGTTGCTAATGCACATGGAACCAATATCTTTATAAAAAATCCACAAGAGTAATTGTTCCTATCACATGAAACAAACACATTTGTGATCTAGTGGAGGGTGTCCCTGCCCGCAGCAGGGGGGTTGGAACTAGATGATCTTTCAGGTCCCTTCCAACCCAAACCATTCCATGATTCTATGATTTCTGTGTCACACAATGCATGCAGAGTCATGCAGAAATAGTACATTAGCACAAGAACTCAGGAAAGGCAATTCAGGTTAAGTTAACCAGCCTTATTCTTTAACTGTAGGCATGGATATTTAGCTAAACACAGAACCACGTTAATGTAACCAGGAATGTAACACCACAATTGTGTCTTGCTCTAGTTAAGCCAGTTCTGTCATAGTTCATTTATCTTCATGATGGTCTAAGGCATACTATTGAAATATTCATAGGCAGTTCAAAATACTGAATAGCCTGTTGGTTAGGGTAAAATACCTGCAATGTTAAAGATCTGACTGACAGGAAATAGTGACTAGATGCTGTTTCTACTATATTAATCAATTACCAATGAAAGAATCAGTCTCTCTCACTTCCTCAGATCAGAAATTCACTCTGGACCTGATAACTAAATGCTAACTAAAGATCTTCCAGACTAGTTGCTCCCTGAAAAAGCTATTCCCCTCCCCACCCCCATGCCCCCCCCCCCCCTCCTTTATTACAATAGCATTTTCTGAAAGAACAAAGTCAGCTGTTGCAGTAGGTGTCATGGGAATTCATGTGAGTAGAAAATCATGTAGAAAGTTTATGGTGAAAGCTTCTCCAAAGATTTATTTCCTTGAGGATGTTTGATTTGTAGAATTCATTCTCAGATTGAGAAAACTGTTAAGGAAACCATGTTGAAAGAACATAGTGTTTGGGGGAAAGAGCAGGACAGCAGTAATGAGGCTTCTAGCTGCCATACTGAATGATATAAAGGTGAAGAAATTAGTAAACATCTCTCATCAGTAATGTTTTTATTGCTCATTTAAACTTACTTACAAAATCTTACGAACTTTTCTGTTGCTTTATCACTGTCCTCATTCCCAGTATGGAGCTTATAGGCCTTTAAAACATATGTTTATTTTGTTAGACATATTATGAAGAAAAAACTTTTGAAAATTTTTGATTCAGTGTTTTGTGAGAGCACACAATCTAAATCTAGATGTTCCTTTCAATCAAAAGAGAAGAAAAAACAAAAAATTATTATTTTTTCTTTTTTTTCCTTTATTTTTTTAAATCAGGAAAATATTTTTGTGTTCTGATTCTTCTTCCTTTCATGTCTTTCAAGAGTTGATAAATCTGTCACATTAGTTTGCAGCTAGGTTTCCAACTACGAGTCAGAAAATAGTTTTTAAGTGAAAGTAAATTTTACACTCAAAATTGAAACACAACAGTTCTGAAGCAACGTGTTCTGTGTAAACTCCATTTATATACAGTTTTTACTAAGAATTTCCATTAAATTATGTGGGGATAATATCAGTAACATTAATAAGAATTAGGTCAGGTTGCTTATGAATAAGGTAAGTCTTGACCTCCTTGCAGGTAACCCTTAGACTGTTTAGTAGAAGACATTTCAGGAACTTCAAGAGCTTGAAGTGCTAGGGACTATAGTACCATTCCTTTTTGTTACAATATTTTTTTATTCACCATATTTTTAGACCTGATACTAATAATGGAGTCTGACTATTTGGAACTGTCCAGTTAGCTCTGATGTATAAATGATGGATCTTGTCTTCTTGTTCTTAAGATCTACATTATTTTATTTTCACATCATTATTTTATTTGCACATAATTAATTTATTTCAGCTATGAATCCATCTTGAGTTAAATTTCTCATACGGTGTTCTAAACACTCTAATCTTTTTGACATTTAATCCTATTAATTTGGAACGTTAATTTGTCTTGTTTAGGACTTACCCTTCATTATATAATGACCTCACATGTAAACTCTGCATAGACTTACAAAACCAGTTTATTTTCTGAGGCTAGTATTATTAAGTATATTAAACATATTTTATTCTGGGAAGTAGCCAGCATGTATTTACAGAAGCGGAGGTCTATGGTGTTATATGAAGAGCTTTTAATGACAGTTCCAAACAAAAGCCTTCATAGAAGTGTATGCTAACATTTGGCTTGTATCCCAGCGAATCAGAAGTCAGAGTCCCAAACGGGGAAATATAGAGCTGAATACAAGTAAATGCTTTTATATTTGTGTTCCCATTGTGAGCTGTTAACTATTTGTTTTATCTTAACGCAGAAACAGTATTAATTGAAAACAGATTGGTCATTTGCTTGCCAGTATGGCCTGAACCAGAAAAATCTATTTTCATTTCTTAGGCTGATGATACTCAAGAGTTACTGTTGCTGAGAGCTGATAATTATAAAATACTGTATTTTTAAAACAACTGTATTTGAGGGAAATAGTAACACTTAAACATGTGCCAATACTAGTTCCTTGTCAGAGTTATCCAAGAACCATTGAAATGCTTAATTTAAGTGGGGTTTTTTTTGGTCACAAAGCCTGATTTACAGTTCAGCCCAACTTTAATATGTTTTTCCACTTGGTTAACATAATTTTGGACCACAGATTTTCCTATGTAACTTTGGCCCTAGTGTTTCTGATTTTCTGGCAAAAATGAATTATCTGTTCTATAATCACTTTAATTAATATATGTGTATATAAATATATATATGCACACATGCTAGATGAGAGCGATTTATCCTTTTGCATTGTTGTTTCCTGGGAATTAAATCAAATTTGCAAATAAAATGTAAGATAAAGAAAGCACAAGTTTGTTCTAAAGGCTGTGAGACTCTCATAGGAGGAGATTTTGGTACCTGTTTCCAGATCTCCCTAGACATTTTATGACACACAGTCATTGGACATGAATCAGACAGGAGGAAGGATTTAAGCTTGTTTTCTGAATATCAAAAACTTAGATGATAGCTTAAATTAGACACTGAGTTTTTTCTAGGGTTAGTGGAGAAAGAGACCTTCATGAAAAATTAACTTAATCCAAAGATAAGTGTGGCAACTTGTTTGGAAGGAGCTGTCTCATTTCACTGAGTACAGAGGAAGCCAAGATTAATAGTTCAAGGCAGATCTGTAATGCTGGGTAGTTAATGTAGAGAACAGAAGTATTACCTATCATGTATACTTCATTCTGAATTGGACTTCTAAGCTTGATGCACCCACCTCTTTCAGTTGGCTACTTAAGGATTGGCAAGGTTGGCTATTTAAGTTGGCAACTTTAAAAGTCTTTGCTAGGTCAAGTATGTACTTTTTCGATGCTCTTCTGCTAGGCCGAAGAAGTAGAATTCATGTCTATACATTTTACTGTTATGAAGCCTGAGCTGAACCTATGATGAAGAGAGGCTTTGGTCTTAAGACTTAGAGGAATACGTGCTCATTTCTTCAAATACTGCTCTTTTTTTTTATTTTTCTTTTAATGCTAGTTCTCTAATTAATTCAAAGAAGGCAACTGAAGACACTGGTCTCCAGAGAGAGGAGTTTCATAACAAGATGGATCTTCTTCCTTATTTCCTCTCTTGTAGAGGGTGAGAAAACTAAACAAAACAAAACAAAACAAAACCACCACCAAAAAAAAAAGTGGTAAATTGAATTTGCATAAAGGAGAAAATCCCACTTCTATGATCTATAACCAATGAATGAATACATAACATCTTTCTACAGCTTTACCTGTATTTTGGGTTAGGTGATGAATGATAAAATTTTATTCCATTATCTTTCATAACTATGTTGAAGCTGTTCCTTCCTTACTGGAATTTCAGTCAGGAGGGTGCATGTTCTGCTAATACTAATAAGTGTTTAACTTTATTCTCCTGTGATATTACTGTTTCTTTGGATTTTGGACAAGTGATTCCAGATTCCTTTTTATTGTACAGGAAAAGAAGCAGAATCTTGGTTCTTTATGAATTTTCAGTCCATTTTGTCTCTTTTCACACTTGCAACATGCAGGCCAACATTGGTTCATTAATAATTCCAGGATGAATTCCATTATGAATTCATGCACCTATATTTTATTCATTTTTCTAATACTGAATGTAAAAAAAGGCACAGTATAAACATTTTAGAAACACTACCATTTTAAACATGTATATACTGTTTGAAATTTTGCAAGTAGCAGAAGCAGAGATGGAAAAAAAGCAGACTATGAAGTACAACTGTCATGCAAGAATCTCAAAATAATCGTTCATCTGTGGGGCTTCTGTGTTAAAGAACAAATATTGACCTATGATATGTAAAAATAATAATTACAAAGTCACTCTGTGTTATTGTGACTGTTAATTAAATTTTGCACCCAGCAAAACCTGTGATGATTGTGTGTAAGCTGAACATCTATTTCTACATCAAGCAATCAGAATTAAATTTTATTCCTCCAAAGTGTCAGGGAATACGCCTAATTTCACTGCTCATTGCAGTGACTGCAAAGATTTTCATTGACATAATGGGTCAATAGGTTAGGCTATGCTTCCTTTTTAACTAGAAACAATGCTTCATAATTTGATTTGCCATAGGATTATCCCTTAAACCAAAAAATAAGTAGTCATGTGACTGAACTGTAATAAATCTAGAAACAAAACAATACATGTTTCCTTTCAGTATTCTGCCAAACAGATAGGTTTAAGGCAAATCTTAGGGGTGTTATTGAAGAAGTTAATTGAATAGATTTAAATAACTGGATTTTAAAGAGCTTAATCAAGTTCTGTTCCATTACTATTTTCATATATTTCTGCTTTTAAGCTCTCCTACTATAAAGCAAGACAAACTTCAATATATTTGCAAGTGTGCTTAAGTGTGTGTTGGTGTATGAGTATGCACAATGTCCGTTAATTTCATAGTAAGAGCCAACTGCAGATTTCTTAAGGCTCTTTGTACTGGATTTTACCTTTCCATTTTTATTTGATCTTTTAGAAATATGGTTTCCTTCTCTTGCCTCTTTCTCTAGGCTATTGTTTGCCTGATGGTAAAATTCCTTAGAACCAGGATTTTTATCTTTAACATAAATACTGGCAACTTGCCTATGACTATATTGCCTATAGAAACAATTACAAAAAGACTGGATTGCACATAAGCGGTCCAGAAACTACTTTTTACTGCAAATTTCTTTTAAATAGAAATACATTACCATTAAAACAATGTTGGTTTGGGGCTGCAAAGTTAAAGGCAGAACATCAACAAATCTCAAATGCTTTCAGCCCTGAGGGAAGAGAATACTTCATTTGATGAAATAAGAGTGAAGAAGTTTAAAAAAAGCAGTTCATAAAAATCACTGACTAACCATGTCTGTTTTCCCATATCCAGCAACCTCTCCCCACCCTTCCCCCTCCTCCAAACTGAAATAATGCTTTCCATCTATTTTTTTTATATTTTGGGCAAGCATTTCCTTAACCCATTGTAGTTTTTTCCGCTAAAAATGCTGGATGCAGTGCTAGTTTTCTTCAAATTTATTTTGAACAAAAGCTGATTTCTACTGAAACTTTTTACACTCCCTTTGTGCCAAAGCTTCCCCTTATGCCTCTGTAAGATAAAAAACAATAAGATGACAGAGGATTACTTTCATCATACTACAAGCACAGCAGTGATTAATATTATAGAGAAAATGCTTCAAAGCACAAGTCTTTTTTAGAAGACACTGCAAAGCTACATCTCTCATCTTTCAAAGAATTTCCCCCCTCCCTGACTTTGAAGGTGCTAGTTAGGCTGGTGGAAAAAAACCAAACAAATAAATACAAAATTAAAAAATATTATATTATATTGTTATATTACAAATGTACATCTAGTTATGATTTTTTGTCTATTTCAGTAATATTTTTCAGATTTGTCTTGAAATTTGTTGTCAAGAAACATAATTTTATACATCTAATTTAATTTCAATTAATATTTCTGTTTAATATAGACAAATTATCCTAGTAATTATAGTTGCATGTAGTATTCTGTTCTCTATGGTATTTTGAATTAACATTGTATGACTATGCCCAGATAGGCACCCTTGTTTATACACAAGCTGATTAACTTCAACCCAATGTTGTGCAGAAATTTCTGATATATACATAAGGATTATTGTAGGATCAGGACGTCTGAAGTACATTGAACTGTCAAGCAGACACCTTTTCCATTTAAGTAATTTCTACATTTATTAGGTAGTTTGTATATGTTCAAGTATGTGCATCTGCTTGTGGTTAGACAAGGAGAGAAACAGAATGTGTAAATTACTTTTAGGAGGAAATTTTAACATAAAAGCATTAGATTCAACCATCTTTTTGAACTGTACTTGAAAAATATGGGTAGGAAATTAATTTATTAATAATAAAACCAGCAAATGCTTGATAGCTGAGATTTTATTTTTCAACATTATTTCACATAAATATCCCAAATGGTTTATAAAACCATAATTAAAATATTTCTGGTAATGACAACCCATGTAGATTGGATTAGATCTTGTCAGTCAGCTCTGAAGAGTCACAAGCCTGCATTTTAAAGAACATTCCCATGAGTCCAAGAATTCAGCTTTCCAAAAATGAAAAGAGAAACCGGCCTTTTAAAGAAAGATGAGGTCCTAAAGGACTTCCTGCTTTTTCAATTATTTGTAACTTTTTAAACATTCATACCCTTCAGTTTAGATCTGTGTCTCTAATTTATAATTAATATGTATAACAGATCTAAAAAAAACCCCCAAACTACTAAAGCACCTTGTGGTTTTTTTCTGTATTTCACCGAGTCCACTGTCAATGACTCATTTTAGGGAGAGAAGTCAATGTACTTTAAATGTCAGTAAGAAGTTTTCCTCTGTTAGCTCCACTTTCAACTCCATGATGAATTATTTAAATGTAGAGAGCTTCATTTGTGGTTACTCTGGATACTAGTCAAATTCCCTGAGAAGACTGTTTACATGATATTTAAAATCTCCATTGCTTCCAATTGAATGAAACCCTTTATGTTTTATTACAGAAAGTATAACCCAAATATCAAACTGAAGATCAAACTGTCACTTCAAATATCCATGGATTTGACCATGCTTGTTGGTAATATCAACTAAACTCTAAAGAAAAGAAAATTTCCCAATCTAAACAGTAAGATCTACAGACTTTAAAAGAATTGCATATGCAAGATTCTTCTACTTCTCATAGAAATTCAAATTCTATCCTTTTAATAGTCAATTGACATTTTTATACAGTATTCAGTGCAGCAGAATGTCATCTTTTTGCAGACTTCCTGATATCCTTTCAAATAATAAAAAGACAAGAGATTGGTATCAATATGTTGTGGTTTAACCTGGCAGGCAGCTAAAACAACAACACAGCCATTCGCTCACTCGCTGCGCTCAGTGGGATGGTGGAGAGAATCAAAAAGGAAGGTAAAACTCATAGGTTCAGATAAAAACTGTTTAATAGGACAGAAAAGGAAGAGAACACTACCACTGCTACTACTACTAATAATAATGATAAAAGAATATGCAAAACAAGTGATGCCCAGCACAATTGCTCACCACCCTCTGACAGATGCCCAGCTAGCTCCCAAGCTGTGGCCCTCCCCAGCCAACTGCCCCCAGCTTATATACTGAGCATGACATCATATGATGTGGAATATCCCTTTGGCCAGTTTGGGTCAGCTGTCCTGGCTGTGCCCCCTCCCATCTTCTGTTGCACCTCCTGCGGAAGGCTGATGCCTCCTCGCTGGCAGGACCTGGGAAGCTGAAAAGTCCTTGACTTAATTGTAAGGACTGCTTAGCAACAACTAAATCATTAGTGTAATATCAACATTATTTTCATACTAAATCCAAAACACAGCACTATGCCAGCTACTAGGAAGAAAAAGAACTCTATTCCAGCTGAAACCAGGACATAATACTCTGAACATTTCAGCACTTGGCCTTGGAGAGAAAATTTACTGTGTTAAATACATTTTTAGTACAATGCCTGCTAAGGGATCCCTGCCTGGAAATGAGTGTGGGACTGGAAAAAAGCAACCACTGAAGGACCCAAAAACCCAAACTTGTATATATGACACCTGGAGGTGTGTTTTAATTACTGTTAATTAACTAATTAGAATTAATGTTTTTAAGACATTACTTAACTATATTTTACTCAGAAATGTTGAGAGGCCCACAACACAGAGCTGGTTCCCAGAATACACCTCGCTGACACCCCAAAGCACTTTCTCAGAAAATTCCTTTTCCCCTCACTACAGCATTTCCAAAAATGTGGAGTTTCTAGAAATTATGTTCAACTACAGTCTACAGTGTATTGGAGAGACAGAATGCTGTCCTACTCAGATGATAGATATGGGCTCAAATCTCTTCAGACACTAAAGAAAATTAAACTTTGGTCTGAACTATGTTTAATTTAGTTAAATTAATCATATCCTGACTTAGTTATAGCTTTTGAGATATTAAAGAGTACATAGTATCTACTCAGTGTATATTGCAAAGTTTATGTTTAAACTAGACCACGAACTGTCTAATGTTGTAAAGACTGAAGTCCTTTTAGCATATCAACATAGAAAGTTTTGGCATGGGGGAAGTTTAACACTAGAAAAAGGAAAATCTATTTATCTCAGGAGCTTTCAGGAATACATGGCAATTAATCTGTGGTTGTGAGGATCTATAATTTGAATTCAGTTACCAAAGCTGAGTCATTCTTTTGTGGTTAAAGCTCTGGTATCACCAGACTGATTGATTATCTGACCAATGTTTAAGTAAAATATCAGAAATCAGCTTTATAAAAAGTATACTTAATTTAAGTTATTGTCGTGGTTTAGGCCCAGCCGGTAGCTGGGTGCCACGCGGCCGCTCACTCACCCCTCCCCCAGCGGGATGGGAGAGGAGAAGTATAACAAAAGGCTTGGGTCGAGACAGGGAGAGATCACTCACTAATTATCGTCACGAGCAAAACAGGCTGAATGTAGAGAGGAGATTCATCTAATTACTAGGCAAAACAGAGTAGAGCAATGAGAAAATACAATCAAGTCTTAAAACACCTCCCCCCACCCCTCCCATCTTCCCGGGCTTGACTTCACTCCCGGCTTCAACATCCTCCCCCCTCAGCGGCACAAGGGGGCAGGGAATGGGGGTTGCGGTCAGTTCATCTCACGTTGTCTCTGCCGCTTCTTTGTCCTCAGGGGGAGGACTCCTCTCAACATTCCCCTGCTCCAACATGGAGTCTCTCCCATGGGCTACAGTCCTTCACGAACTGCTCCAGCGTAGTCTCTCCCACAGGGTGCAGACCTTCAGGAGCAGACTGCTCCAGCGTGGGGTCTCTCCCACAGGGTCACAAGTCCTGCCAGCAAACCTGCCCTGGCGTGGGCTCCCCTCTTCATGGGTTTACCGGTCCGGCCCGGACTTGCTCCAGTGTGGGCTTCCCACGGGCCACAGCCTCCTTCAGGTGCCTCCACCTGCTCCGACATGGGGTCCTCCACGGGCTGCAGGTGGAATCTCTACACCCCCTCATCCTTCCTCCATGGGCTGCAGGGGACAGCCTGCCTCACCACGGTCTTCACCACGGGCTGCAGGGGGATCTCTGCTCCAGCGCCTGGAGCTCCTCCTCCCCCTCCTTCTGCACTGACCTTGGTGTCTGCAGAGTTTCTTACATCTTCTCACTCCTCTCTCTCTGGCTGCAAAAGCTTTTTTTTTTTTTTTTTTTAACTTTTTTGTTTTCCTTCTTAAATGTGTTATCACAGAGGCGCTGATTGGCTTGGCCTTGGCCAGGGGCAGATCCATCTTGGAGCCGGCTGGCATTGGCTCTGTCAGACACAGGGGAGCTTCTAGCAACTTCTCACAGAAGCCACCCCTGTAGCCCCTCCCGCTACCAAAAACCTTGCCACACAAAACCCAACACAGTTATAGTCTTTCATAGATCTGCTATCCAAAATGAAGATCTCATTCAGTTTACAACATTTTTTTAAAGTCTTTCAGAATTTGTAGTCATGCCTACCTGTGGAAGTACTTCATTAGGTTTTGTCCTCTAAAAAAAAGGATAGCAAGTTTCTCATAATAGAATGCAATCTATTTTCCAGAAAACCAAAAGGGTATCTCAAACCTAAACAAATTTTAACATTAAATCATTTGCAGCTACACTACTTTACAAATGATCATTCTGTCATTCTTAAGTCACTACCAGAAAAAATCAAATCATCATCTCTTATTGGCCATTTATCTTGAGAAAAGGTAGGATTTGATTTCAGAGCGTGAAGATGTTACTGGAAAAGAAAATGCTAATAATCCATCCTGAGCCTTAACTGTAAAGTTTGAGAGCAGTTTTTCCACTCTCTCCATAATGAGTGGTTTTGGCCAAGAGGCAGCTTAAATAGACCCTAATTCAATATGAACTCTTTGGATTTTGGCATGTATGGTCTAGTTCTTTCCTAAAATTTTCTGCCGACAGAATATAAAGGAAAGGAGAGGAGAGATAATGCTCTTAAATAAAAAGCAGACTGTTACTCTCTTGACACCGTATTCCACAGTCTTAGTCTGTGCTCAGATTGTGGCATTTCCAACAAACACTGAGTTTCATGACT